>NC_046973.1:8765122-8972622 GCF_009769545.1 Cyclopterus lumpus
TGTATTTTCCTGCCATATAAAATGGATGTTGACACCGCTGTATTGGGTCACAGCATGTTAAATCCAATCAGAGCAACAAATGAATCAAGTTGCTTGAAATGTGAAGACGTGACAAGTGTCCTAAAAGTTGTAGCACAGCAGAATTGGATGTGTTCTGTACCTGTAGCTGTGCCAGTCCCGCTCTCCTTCTTCAGCTCAGTGAAGCGTTTCTGCAGAGTTGCACTGCTGCTCGCCATCTTCTGCTTCACAGCGTTTTGCTGTTTTGCTAGGCTGCAAGCACACAACACATAATAAATGGTTAAAGCTGCACTGGAATACAATGTAAGGGAGTTTAACTCTCAGTGAATGTTACTCTTCTACATGTTCATGCACACTCACTTGTCAGAGACTGCCAGTGCCTCGGGGGCAGTGGGGGGGATCATGAAGCAGACGGCCGGGGCAGTGAATTGATGTCCAGCTGCATCCTTCACGTCCCATTTGGCCCCATTGTTCCGGAGCAGAGTGTACCTCTCCCCACGCAAAATCTGACCCTGTACATGTCCAACAATTACAATCTGTCATCTAGTACTGCAGCACAAATACAATTTCCTCCAGATTCGAGCAAGTCCAGTTGAGCCAGTAGGTGGTGCTGTGACTATGAGTAAAAATAAGCTTGTTGATATCCTTAGGCTGTGACTTGTAACAAGCATGACAAGTTTGGGGCAGATTCAAGCAAGTCCAGTTAAGCCAGTAGGTGGGACAATGAGAATGTGAACTTATACATGCATTATGTGTCTCTACGTGAAGTGTAGACCACGTTGTGTAAATTACATGTGAATCTGATGCATTTTAGGCTTATTTGTTTTGGCCAGTAGGTGGCGCTTAGAGAATGTGGACATATACATGCATCATGTGTCTCTACGTGAAGTCTAGACCACATCATGTAAATTAAAAGGTAAAAAAAAAGTGATGCAAAAATTAGCCCTGGCTTGGATTTTAACACAGGTCTCCCGGTCACAAGGTGAATGCTTAATCTGTTAGGCCACGGATCAGATGAAAAAATGTGATCCATTCACGTCTAAGGAGAAGACATTATTGTCATTTTATTGTTTTAGTAGGTGTTCCTATGACAATTTCGAATGTTTCTTCATGTAAATGTGTTCAGGTCTTGACTGGCATCATGCATGATTATTTTTGGAAGGATTGGATCAGTTAAAGCAAGTCTATAACATAACAAAACAGTCAGTTTTTTTCTAATCATCGTTAAGAAAAGTGACAAAAACAAGCAAAAAATGCCCAAAACGTGTTACAGGATGCAATGTGCAATGTTTTGTTATCTTGATTTCTTTGGTTTGGCACAACCACAACTGTCCCGACCTCTCCCACTTAGTAGAACTTTTGGGTTGTGTGTTAAACCGCGTCATAATAAATGTTATTTGAAACAGTTACTCCTACTTTTGACTTCTTTTCACTTATTCTTTGACTGCCATGTGTTCGTCCCCCCCACATATCCCCTAGACCGAGAAGGGGACGTAACACCATCTAAAAAACCTTGCCAAAATCAAAGGAATAGTGTTAAACCAGACTTGGAGAGACTAAGCCATGCGTTAGACTACTGTAACGACCTGCTCACTGGGCACTCTAAACGAGCTGTAAGACAGCTGCAGTACATCCAGAACGCTACTGCTCGAGTCCTGACTAGAACCAGGAAATACAACCATATTAGTCCAGTGCTCAGGTCTTTGCACTGGCTTCCTGTTGCTCAGAGAATAGACTTTAAAACAGCTCTGCTTGTGTACAAATCTCTTCATGGTCTAGCACCAAAGTACATGTGTGACATGTTAGAGCCATATGAACCATCTCGGGCTCTGAGAAGCTCAGGGAGTGGTCTCCTGCTGGTGCCCAGAGTCAGGACTAAACACGCTGAGGCTGCGTTTCAGTTTTATGCTGCTAAAATCTGGAACAGTCTTCCAGAAGATGTGAGACAGGCCTCAACTCTGACAATGTTTAAATCCAGGCTGAAAACAGTTATATTTGACAACTGAAAGTATTTTATCTGCACTCTTCGCTTTTAATATAATTAATTAATGATTATTTTAATGTTTTCATGGAATGATTTTATTTGCCTTTTTGTAATTTTATGTAGCTGTAAAGCACTTTGAATTGCCTTGTGTACAAATTGTGCTCTATAAATAAACTTGCCTTGCCAAATTTGGTGACTTTTCGAGGTTGGCAAATACCCCAAAAATTCACCCAATGTACAAAGATAAAGATCAGAAGAATAAGAATACCCCTATTAATTTCAATAGGGTCCTCTCGGACTGATTTAGTCAGTCGCTCAGACCCTAATTATCGTTCATGTCTGAGGCCCTTGCGGAAAACAGTGGATTGCGCCTCCCAGGTTGGGAGTGAATCACTCTCCCGAAGCCAGGGAGGATCTTTAGTATATACCTGAACTTTTTACTTAATAGTCTATCGGTATTCCATATAAAGTAGAGGTTGGTAATGCTACACTAAACTGTAATCTGCCTGAAGTAAAAGGATACATCTCCATAAACTCAAGTCCTTCTTTACAAGTGTTTAGATTACTCCAAACAGACAAAGCCTTTTAAACCTGACTAAACTGATTTGTGTCCTACACCAGGAAAGTCAGGGCTATTGACTAAGTCAAAAGTGCCCCCCAAAAAAGGGATTGCTGGGTTCCAGGATAGAGACGTTTACATCTGCTAGTGAGCTAAACTAATGCATTTTGTACGGCATATGATGGGCAATAATGAGAACCTGGAATCAGTGAGGTCAAGAGACAACCTACACACAATGAGCTTTGCAACACATAGGCTGAAGAGCTCCACAGGCTCTTTAGTTGAATACTGTGTTTTCCTGAGGGGTTTTATATGAGGTACTGTGTCAGCGTGAGCTCTCTACTGAAAGGATTTGAATATATTACACTACAAAACCAACAAGTTGCAGGCCTAGTACTTAGAACAAGCAAAGCACAGACAAAGTGCTTAGTCAGGCACTTTCATAGCAGAGAACATCCTGGGATTAGACTGACAGCGAGTGAAAGAGCAAATATGGCATAAAGTAAAGATAAGATGCGCTGTTTTCAGTTGAAACTGCAGCATAGAGAGGCAATTAGTTAGTAAAGGTGAAGGAAATAAGGCAGTTAGAAAAAGGCTTCCAAAGAAGCCCAAAAAAATCCTACTAAATAGATTTACCAATAGAAAAACGGTTACATTTATTTTTGGTCTTAAACAACTAAACTGTGCATCAGAGAAAACATGTAGTCAACAGTGGGAGAGATGGTTTGGTCTCTCTGCAGTGGCAGGCTACAAGAGTTGTTTTTTTGCATCCACAAAAAATATAGATTTCACCTAACTAGGCAATTAGCTAGTTAAATAATCTAATCTTAGTTTAGACTAATCCTCATCTTGTTGTGATGAACACGAAGAGCCGGAAAACCTTTTCAAAAGACAAGAATCAAGAAGTCACTGAGGACCTGAATATGTGGAAGTAAAGAATCTTAGTTTGTCACATTTAGTAATGAGCAACAAATGCCAAGTAATAGCAGCTACACACTTCATACCTCGTCTGTGTCAAACTCGCACAAAGCCTCAACGGGCACCAGCTTCGGGGCGGTTTCCCGGCGGTACTTCAGAGGCAAAACCTGCAGGCTACGCTTCTGAAGAGTCTTGACCCGTTCATCAAAGTGGTCCACGGCCTTGGCTTGGTCCTACACACACACAATATGTTCTAGTGTTGTAGAAGGGGTCAGTGGCACAGTCTGTCAGTATTAAAGAAATACTCACATCCAGCTCTGTTATCAGGCCCTCCATCTGATACATATCTTTGAACTCTGGGTTGTACTTCTGGTTGAGATCTGTGTCCATCCGCTTCAGCAGGTCCTGAGTGTCACGCGCTTCCTTTTGGAACTACACACACACACACACACACACACACACACACACACACACACACACACACACACACACACACACACACACACACACACACACACACACACACACACACACACACACACACACACACACACACACACACACACACACACACACACACACACACACACACACACACACACACACACACACACACACACACACACACACACACACACACACACACACACACACACACACACACACACACACACAGCTGTTTAAAATGTGTGTGTGAAATGTGTACATTCCTGTGAGTGCTCATCGGTCCCTGTGTCTAACCTTGTGGTACTCATCCATGTGTTTGAGGTGGTTTTCTTCACAGATGAGCAGGTTCAGGTATTCCTTCCAGTCAGCATGGACTGCCTCCATGTGAGCCTGACAAACAACAAAGTGTGTGAGCACTTGAGTGCTAAAAATACACTGCTGCGTTGTGAGTAGATTCCATGAAAGTCAATGCATAGACAAATGGATGCGAATAAAGCAGATATTCATCCACTTATCTAGACGTAGTCAGTGAAAGTCACTGAGCTGTGTGAGCCTACGGGTGTATGTATATATATATATATATATATATATATATATATATATATATATATATATATATATATATATATATATGATATTAATGTTATGAACCCAAACACAAGGGCATTAGATGTTCCGACATTTGTGGGATTTCCACAACAAGTATAAAGCAGAAATAGTGGATATTTCTTCCATGGTGGATGGCGGAAGTTATAAATGTTTCCATCGAGATAAGCCACGCCCCCTCTCCAGCACGAGTGAAGTGAATGAATTGATTAGATTTTGCCATGTTTATGGTCTGGAATTCCTCATATAAGTTCATGATCATCTCCTGCTCCTCAGCTTTGAGTTTATTTGCCTTTGTTCTATTAGAAAATCATGGTTTCAGTGATGGACGCTTCCCCCTTTTGAAGTCGGACGGGCACGCGCAACTATCCTGTGAACTGACGTCTGGCTCAAATTAACGAGATGGTTTGATCAGCCTTTGAGAAACCGGGATAGCCTGATGTCAATCATCTTGTTAATTTTAGCTGGCTAATAGGACATTTGATCGACTTAGTTGAGCCACGTACGAGAAATAGGGCCCAGATATTGTCTTTGAGACCGGACATAAACATTTCAGTTGTGTGTGTGAATTTACAACGTTAAGAAGTGTTGTTCCACACTCTCACAGCCAGGGCTTCATCCACCTTGCATTGTTGGCCTAGACCGGTTATAAAAGTCTTGTCGCATCCCAACCGCCCGCGCTCCCGCTGCCCCCCCAAAACAGCACAGGGCAAGAGTCAGCATATTACTGGATAGAGGAGGATGTCAGTGTTCCAGGAATATAAGAATCATGGCAACATCTGAGCCTTAGTAATGTGGCTCAGTGGTGAGCAGGGTCGTCCTTAAATCAGAGGATCGGCAGTTCAATCCCTGTTTCAGTTAGCCCATGTTGATGTGTCCTTGGACAAGACACTTAACCCCACATTGCTGTGCCTATGGTGTGTGAATGTTAGCTAGTCCTGATGAGAAGGTGGCCCCTTGCATGGTAGCCCCTGTCATCGGTGTATGAATGGGTGAATGATCTAACCACCAAAGAGCCCAGGTACACGTGCAGAAAATAAGAATTCATATAGGGATGGATGAGCCAGCACCTCAATGACATTCTTCCCTGGATGCTCAGAAACAATCAGCTTCTCTCCATCCTCATTCAGTTTGGTGACGGTGGCTTCTTTGGACTCCAGACATTTACTAATGAAGTTCTGTTGAGGCAAGACAGATGTGCTGAGTAAACAGTGGACCCCATTTATTTATTTGCTTGTGTCCATCCGTGCATTTTATGCAGCTTAATATTGTGTGGCGTTCGCTACCTCATACTGCCTCTGGCGAGCGGGGTAGTCCAGGTTGGTGTCGCTCCAGTCATAGTTGATCCTCTCCTCCGCCTGCTGGTCCATCCAGTACAGCTCATTGGTGCAGCACTGCATGTAGTTCCGCAGGCTCAGCAGGTTGCGCTGACGAGCGCTGGAACTGGCCTAACCAGCAACCACATATACAAACATGATGACTTGGATTCCCTGAAAGCTGTTGTTTTAAGCTAAAAAAAAAAGTAATTTGAGGAAAATATATTTGTATATAAATATCTCACAACATAAGTAAAATGGTTTTGAAAAGCCTTTCAAATTATTTAACGGCATATGGTTTAATTTGTAGAAACATGAGACCATCCTAGTATAAACTTGTGCACTGTGTGTTGACTTCAGCCCTAAAGCCCTATAGCGTTCCTCTGCAATGCAACAGCTGGAAGCAGCTCCAGACCAGCTGCTTCCAGCTTCTAGCTCCAGTCAGCAAAACAGCTCCACAGATAAGTCTGGCATTATGTCTTGTCTTGTTTTGAACACAGTCTGACTGTGGCAGTTCACAAATATTAAGTTTTATTTCCTAAAAAAGCTTGGTGACTTCCTAAAACAGCTGACCACTTTAGCTAAAATGTTACTCAGGAGGAACTGGTGCATTTGTTGGGGACTACTTGTTGGGGACTACTTTCAGTTGCGGATTGATCTTTCTCAGTGTTTGTGATCAAATAAACTACAGTGTGTGTGTTCATGGTGATGAAGGAACATGTATGTATGTATATATATATATATATATATATATATATATATATATATATAGTCTGGATACACACACCTTGCTAGCAGCAGTCCTCAGGGTTTCTAATAATGCAGATTTTATTCAGAGGTTAAAATGTTGACACCGACAGGTGAAGACCCATCGGTGTTTTGTTTGCAGACGGTACTGAAGGCCCAGACACTCCCCAGAGGGCTAAAGGCCAGCTATTGAGAGGAGACTGAAGAGGTCTTTATGAAAGACCAGCCTCCAGTCACCGGTTATGCTGATTAGAATGACATTTAAACACACACAAAGCACACCCCTGTGGGCTCAGAGTGAATAAGGGTGTGGTGGTTGATTACCAGTAGTTTGGCGTACTTCGACTGGAGGCTACTGACGTATTCCTGCAGAACAAGACAAACAAAACAAGGGTCATGTGAGTAATTTACAAATAATGCAATGCACCCCACTTTAAATTGTAGAAATACATAACCATATTTCAATTCAATTACATTTATTTTGTGTAGCCCAAAATCACAAATTTGCCTATGGGGGCTTTACAGTCCAACTACTACTTTACTAATACGACTTTTCAGTCGGATACCTACAACTGTGTGCCTTACTGTGTGGAAGAGACTGGGACCATTATTGTATGTGTAAGGAAACATCAGGCTTCACTTAAACATGGCTTCTTCTGGCTTTCTGTTTGTACCTTGTCTCCGCCACCGGAGATGTGAGGAGCCAGAGCCTCCACCTCACTGTGGAAGATGTTGTGTTCCTCCACCTCGTTCTCCACAGATGGCAGGTCCTGGCCAAAGCCCTTGTTGTTCAGGTTGTCCTGGGCAGAGACAAAACAACACATTCAAGTCCACTCCACCACACAGTGACAGTATATGTAGTATGTCAAGAGTAGCTCATCGTGTAAGAGCTAAGGCCTCCAGTATGGATAGTATGGATCAAACAGTCCACATATGTAAAATAACTAGGCTCTCAAGTGAATGCATATGAACACTGTATATTTCCTGCCATTTTCTTAACTTTGTCATCTTTTGATTTACTGACCAAATTTTCCCATCAACCCCTATTTCTTCAGATACGTCCAGCTGTTTCCTTCTCGTAGCTCAGCTTTGTTCATTCATCAGAGCTGCATTCATTACATTACTTTAGCTGTTGTGCATTCATTACATTACTTTAGCGGTTGGGGGCAGCAGAAGAAGCTGAAAGTATGACATCAATATCTATTTGAGGAATCATTTCCTTGTTACAATACATATATGGCATCAGTTTGACATCTGGTGTCATGAATTGCTGATGAATGAATGCAGTAACTTTAGACCTAATCATTTCTTTGGATGGTGTTAATGTCTGTGTGATGTTTGAGAATGTGTGCCTCAAGTTTGAAAGAAATGTAATAAAAGAAGAGAAATCACATTAAGGCGTGGACAGAGGATTGACTAAAGGAAATACATCAACATGTATTTTACTTTGTTTGCTTCACCTACGCATTGTTGGGTTAGATAGCAACAAGTTCGGAGTGTGATCTTTATGGTCACAGAGGTTTCAATCAGGTCCACTGGAACCGTGTGTGTGTGTGTGCTGGTCTGCTTCCTACCAGTTTCTCATCCATCATGTTGCCCCAGTTGATGCTGGGCTTCCCCTCAGTGCGGGTCAGGTGGTAGATACGGTCATGGTCCTCTTTCAGCTTTAGCACTTTCTCACGCAGCTGCCTCATGCTGAACACACATTCAACCATGTCAATGATCATATAAAAGGGTGTATGTGGGATAACCTGCACTGTAATGGATCAGCATATTTCCCCAGCAGTGCTAGATTATAAAAAATAGTGATGATTTACATGTAGAGAAACTGTATTCTAATTTCCCCTGTTCCCCAGGTCATGTAAACACAACACTAAATCCGCTATAACATACATTACCACCGCACTAATTCCATCAGTATAACGAAACAGGCATGTCAGGCGTTCCACTTTTCCCTTCAAGTGTTTTGTTAACTTTGACCGATATGGAATATATTGTTGCCTTTATCATTTATTGAACATTTGAAAATGTATTGATGAAATTGAAGCATTTGTGTGAACAATCAACTGAGAGTGGCAATATGGCATACCCCTCTGGAACAGAGGCCTGGTTCTCTCTCCGATGAAACTTGAGTTGTGTGCAGCTTGCTGACACTAACACACTACATCTTCTGGACAGTAGTCTAGAAGATGTCATGTGTGTCACATATAGCCTTTCAGCATGGAGCAGAGCTCTACTCACTCCTTCTCTATCATCTCAGCCTGCGGATGCTGGAGGCGCTTGGCGTTGACGGCGTCCTCATCCAGGCTGCTGAGTAGTTCTAGTGAGCTGAGGATTCTCTTGTTGGTGTCATCCTGATACAGAGGCTGCTTCCCCTCATTGATCTTACTCACATCCTGCAGAGAAACACAGTGGACATGTCTATCATCTGAAGGAATTCAGATATAAAGAGCTTTCTATCTAACTATGTATTTGTCAGTATTACCAGGTCTCTGGGGATGCTTTGTTATCAAACTGTACCTTGTTGAGGTTCTGCTCGATGTCATAGCTGTACTTCTCCACTTTATCAGCATTCTTCTGCAGCTTGTCGATCAGAGTGCTCAGTTCTGTCGACGGAGCGCTGGAAGGCAAACACAGAGGAGAGTGGGCATACTGTTCCCCACCTTCTTTAGCACAGACAATTACTGCTTTTCATGATGTGAACATCAATACCAACGTGTCAATCAAAATGTCAGAGTGAACACTACCAGACAACGTCCCAGAGGTCTATTTCATTCATGAGGGCTGTAGCTATACATTATGACATTAATGTTTCACATTCACTCCAACATAAGCAAATACCATCCAAGATTAGGGCAAGAAGAGTCAAATCCACCATCGCGCACACACACACACACACACACACACACACACACACACACACACACACACACACACACACACACACACACACACACACACACACACACACACACACACACACACACACACACACACACACACACACACACACACACACACACACACACACACACACACACACACACACACACACACACACACACACACACACACACACACACACACACACACACACACACACACACACACACACACACACACACACACACCTTCTATTTTAAAGCCCCTGCTTATTTTGAAATGAAATAATATCAGACCAGGTTTGAACTGACAATACAAATAAGTTTGAACAGGGACTGTAGAGTTCTGTAGAAGTAGCTGCCAGCTAGTGTGACGAGGCCCATCGGAATGAAAAACACCCTGGGGGGGGTATTGAAAGTCAAAGAGCTGGTTTAAACAGAGCGTATATTGGAACATTTATGGTTTTCAAAGCAGATTCGTTTGTAAAAAAATTCAGACCAGATGAAAACTAACTATGCCTTGGTCTTTTGAGTGTTAAGCAATCCCACCGACTGTGTTCACAGAGAATAGCCTCATATAACATATGAACCGTTTGAATGCCAGTACGAGAATACTGCTTTTTAGTTCTAATGAGAGCGTCTGAAACCAATGCACCAATAATCCTACCTGCTCCACTACGTATTCTGAGCTACAAACATGCCATCAATAGTTTCCAGGGAGACTCCCTGGCTAGGACTCAATGTTTTGAGTGTGGTTCTGCTGGCTCTGGAAACACATCTCAGATGTTTCCACAGGGAGCTGGGTGAAATTAGAACCAGAAAGCTCCAGCACTAGTCATAGAGGGTGTGAAGGGCTGCTGCTGCCTCCCAGCCGCCTGCTCTCCGTCCATATGGTGCAGATACATGGACGCGGTGAGAGGCAATGGGACCCTGGTTGTGCTTGTTTTGTGTCTCTTTGAGGTTGTTTTGTGTCATGCTGTGGCCGTATTACAGCTCTATGCTGTCACAGAAAGGGAGAAAAGAAAGATATGCACAGAATAGCCCTTTCCACCATGACAGGAAAAGAAGGTGGGGAGATAAATGAGAAACACCTGGAGATGGGGGGAAATCAACTAACAAGCAGCATGGAGGACCACAGAGAGATGAGTGAGAGTGATTAAAGGAGGACATCATTGACATATATTGTGCTCAAAAAAGAAAGCCTGTGCCCATTCTATCCATGTCTGTACAAGTAAAGGAACTGTACAACAAAACATAGTGCCTCCTTGCTGCCTGTCTTCTACTTTCTCTTGCCCAACTTTCTCTGAAGAGAAACCATGTAACAGGCCTAAACAAGCACATAAACACGTTACTATTGTTAGCTCTGAGGCTTTGGACACCCAGCAATCTTTAGATCTCGTGCTTGGACTTGAAGCTGTCATTATCTGCCAGCTTGCCAGATACCTGATATCACAGCTTTCATGCCCCGACTACACAGGAGAACAGCATGAAGAGAAGGAAAAGGGGGAGCTGCATTATTACGATTCCACCACCGTCTGTTGGTGGTTATCAAGGTGATAAGCAGTGATTATTATACTTATCTTTACTATGGCATTCTCCTTGTCTCATTGCCTGATGAGTAGAAACTAATACTAGCTACAAGCATGCAAATAAATCATGGTTTGGTATGGACATCCTTAACTAAGTGTTTCTTGCATATATGTTTACTGTATTTATTGTTATGTTCCAAAGTACCACCATAGTGTCATGGAGCAGCCAAGGGGGATGATAATGTAATAAAGACATATCTGATCCAGTGGAAAGACTAGAATGGGCTTGGTGCATTAATGTAGAGGGAGAGACTGTCTTTCTGAGGAGGACATCTGCATACTTATCAAACCAGTTACTACAACTTTACTGCGCAGCCTATCAAGCGACCGCACCCTCCTTGAGTTAAAGCAACATTATGCAACACCCTCTCGGTTCAACCCTGAACGCAGCACGATCCTGACACCAGCTGACATGAACTGACATCTGAATAATGACCTGGAGTGGTGCTGCAGAAGGAGAGTTTTATTCGACCAACAGTGTGTATGAAGTACGTTAGTGTTCAGACTAGACACTAGATCAAAGGCGACTGAATAGAACAGGTGATATCACCACGGTGTGTGAGACTTCGGTCTTCAGTGAACAAACATGCGGCGGGTATGTAATCAGCCTCGTATACGTTAATTATTTAGGCTGAATTCGTTACACTACTGTTCACACCATGTATACTACGCTGGACTTTGTTCGGACAGAACCAAAGATGAGATCAACTTTGTACATGGAAGTATTTCATGACTTCACCGCGGAGTTCGGTGAAGGAGGTTCGGCCGCAGAGGGAGCGTCACCTCCGGCTCCGAGGTGGCACGAGACGCCGTGGCTCGAGGTAAAACAAGCCTCGCGTGCGAACGGCACTCACCTTGCAGTTGGCTGCGTGATGGCAGTGCTCTTGGACTTCTTCTTGAACATGTTGACGGGTCACCTGTCAGCGGCTTCCGACGAGAAAACAATCCCAGCAGCACAGGTGAACCTCGGCTGTGAGTGAGTCCTCTGCTCGTTGCGCGGCTGCGTCTGTGTATGTGTCCGTCCACACGCCTTCAGTGTCACAGCTTCCACTCCCACAGACTCGGTCGCCTCCCCACAGCACACGGTGAGGACTCACACCCAGCTGTGGAGACAGCCGGGGACAGGTGGGGCCTCAAGACCAGGACCCGCCCTCCAGTAAGGTAGACACACACACACGCACGTACACGGAAACACGCACACACACACACGCACACGCACACACACACGCGCACACACACGCACACAAAGGCCAAACTATGTAAAACAGGGCGTTGCAACACATTTTTTAGAGGACAAAACAAGTGTCTGTTTGTAGTGTAACAGATGCAGATGACTTATTCCACAGTGCATGGTGTACTCTACTCTAAATGATGTCTCTTACTTATTATTTATTACGGATCAACTATGACATCTATGAAGTCTCGTGTAGTCTCAGTGTGTGTGTGTGTGCGTGTGTGAGGAGGGCGATTAGCTCTGTAGCTGGGGGTGTGGCAGCAAGGACTACACTGGCTAAACCAGACTGACAATGTTCTGCCTCTACGTGAATGTGTCTTGACTTCACACTGAACACTGTGCTACTTTCTTTGGCATTCGATCATCATTTTAAATAAAATCCAGTTCAACTGGATATTTTCACATAATATACTTTTGGCTACATTTTAAACCCATTCCACAGCTATGCGAGAGTTTTCCAAACCTGAAATTGGAACTTAATTGAGAGAAGAAAATGTATTTTGCACTTCCATGAAGTGGAGGACTCACAAGAGATAAATACAACAAATACATCTTTCACCATGAAGTAGCAGAGGCTGAGATATCTCACTTTTCTTTCTGAGTTTATTCCTGTGGAAGCGTTACCTGCCTTGTTGACATATTTAGGTGACATATTTTACATTGTCTTGGTTAGAGTGTGTTGCTGTGGTTTGCTTAGTTTTCAAGAAAGAAATGTTTCAAAATTTAGGCCATTTCTTTACTTCATGGTGTTTTCTGGACTCCCACGGTAAATGATGGATGACATAATCTTCATAACTGATGTAATTTGTATGACTTTCAGATATGACAGAAGGAGACCAACTGGTGACTGCCAATGAATGTTATATCTGGACCCTGGTCCCACCGGACACCTACTGCTACTATCATTATTATTAGATGCGTTACTATTACTATTGCCGATATTTTAAGATAGTTTTTATTCTACTACACTGCTGCTGTTATTATTATTAGTTGTAACTTTTTCATCATGCCTACTACTCTCATTATATGAATAATTTCTGTCATATTCATTGAAAGTGTTGTAACTCTGTAACGCTGTTCATTCTGTACACATGACATCTATTGCTTCTGTCCATCCGGGGAGAGGGATCCTCCTCTGTTGCTCTCCTGAAGGTTTCTTCCCTTTTCTCCACATTAGGTTTCTTTGGGGTAATTTTTCCTGATCCGATGTGAGGTCCCAGGACAGAGTATGTATGTGTACAGACTGTAAAGCCCTCTGAGGCAAATTTCTAATTTTGGGCGAAATAAATTGAATTGAATAAAAACTTCAGTAACATTCAGTAATTGCTGGCTTATTTGAGACATACCTTGTTATGTTTTCAATGTGGCTGAACCCTCCTGACCTGTAGCATCACTGATGCTCCTACAGTAGGTTACTACTATACACTAATAATATGACTTATATTATAAAGTAATAGAAGTATGATTCATTTTCCAAACTTGCTGGCCTATCAGATGTTTGCACTCTCATTCATGAACACTCTGTGACTGAGTGAGGGTGAACCTCTGTCTGTCCACTGCTAATCTCTAAGTCCATACCTGGGTGTCCAGGTATGGACTTCCATCCATCCATTTTCAATACCGCTTATCCTCATTAGGGTCGCGGGGGCGCTGGAGCCTATCCCAGCTGACATAGGGCGAAGGCAGGGGACACCCTGGACAGGCCGCCAGTCCATCGAGGGCAAGGTATGGACTTATTAAAGTTAATAACTATCTACAACTATTTGCATGACTTGTACATGGCAGCCCTTTTTTTCAGCTCTGCTATACTCTGAGAGCGAAAGGTCATAAAAAGCGGTATCCTATAGCAAATATGGACCTTCAACAGCCTTTTAAAAGGTACGTTTGCCAAAAGTTAAAATGTCTAAACTTTCAACCCCTCTGCCAATCCTATACTGCATCCCTTCAACAAAGCCTCCAGAATCAGTTCACTTCATAGTAAAAGACAATTACAAAATCCTTCTTTGAAAGAGTGAACTGTGCAGTGTCTTCAAATCCGATGATCCTTTAAACTTGAATTCCAGGTTTATATTTAATCTTCTCACTGTAGCAACACGCCCACTTCCCTGCTGCCTGTTGTGTTGTTTTTCTAGAGAACTATTGAGAGTCTGAACATGCCCTTGTGTTTCTTTACTTCATACCAATTAAAAAAACGTGAATGTAGACTTGTAGACCTCCATGTAGACCCGTTGAAGCTTTCCAGTGGAGTCTTCTTCAAACAGGATTGTTATTTCCATCCCCTCTGGTGGAATGAAACAGTGTCATTTAACATATGGGCTGACGGCCATAACCTCTCAACCATGGAGGGAAAGGTTGTTATCAGCTGGAAGGAAGAGCAACCGGCTATGGGTGTGATCCCAAACAATGGTGTCTGTGTGTGTCTGTTTCCATGTTTCCATGTTCCTATGTCTAGTTTTGGAAATAAACAGTCGTCCACATAGTTCTATCTTTTTGCCTGAACACCTCTTGGGTTTTGGCATGCAAACAGCAAAACCTCTCTTGCAGGTGTCCTATTTGGAATAGTAGCCAACTTTAAGAGTCAATGTGTTAAAGAAGGTTTTTCAGAGTGATTTACAGTCTATTCCAAAGATTCTTCATGTTGTCCATCTTCACAGGGAAATCTTATTCAAAGTGTGTGGTCGACTTTATTTGCCTGACTCTGAGTCAGCAGCTATTTAACAGCCCAATTGTTTGTTTTCATTATAGTAAGTCAGTGACCTTAGACTTCATGATAGTTTGACCTTTGACTACACATTACGTTTACTTGGCTGACAGATGTCTCAGCCTTTTTCTGTGCTCAATACATCACCTCAACCACGTTACCTCCCTTTAACTTAGCAGATGGTGTCATTGAGCAGTAAAACCAAACTCCAGGACCTAGAACTTATTACCTACCACATACTACGTACATGTCATCTAGTTTTGGATACATTATCTGTATACATGTGTTAATACCTGTTCTTGTTGTCTCTTGTCTGCCTGTAATCTGATCAGTATGCAAACTTCATGTCTCTGACCACTTCTTCATCTCGTACTCTCTCCCACTCTTTGGAACTGACAACCCTCCCACAACGGACTCTGCACCTGTCCGTCGCAACATCCGCACCCTCTTACCCTCCTCTCTGGCCTCGTCTGTTCTGTCAGCCCTCCCTTCAACTGACTCTCTCACTCATGCATCCTGACTCTGCCACTGACACTCTACTCTCTACTCTGTCTTCCGCTCTTGATTCTCTCTGTCCTCATACGACTCGAAAGGTCCGCAAGTCCTCTCCGGCTCCGTCGCTGTCCGAACCAGTGCGCGCCGAGAGAGCCACTATTTTTTTCCAATCTCCTTGACCCCCCTTGTCCCCCTCCTCCCTCCACCCTTCTACCAAGCCACTTTGTTGACTACTTTACAAAAAAGATAGACGACATACGCTCCTCATTTACTAATCCATCTTCTATAACTACACCTCCATTAACTTCATATTCTTCCCTTTCCTCTTTCACCCCCCTGTCTCCCAATCAAGTTCTTACCTTGGTAACCTCTGCCCGCCCAACCACCTGCCCCCTTGACCCCATCCCATCTCACATTCTCTAGTCTATTGCTCCCGACCTTCTTCCCTTTCTCACCCATCTTATTAACACCTCCCTCTCAACTGGCTGTTTCCCTAACTCTCTGAAGGAGGCAAGAGTCAACCCTCTCCTGAAGAAACCCACTCTCGACCCGTCTGAAGTCAACAACTACAGACCTGTCTCTCTCCTCCCCTTCCTTTCCAAAAGTCTAGAGCGAGCTATCTTTAACCAAGTCTCCTCCTATCTCCACAGTAACAACCTTCTTGACTCTCACCAGTCTGGATTCAAGGCAGGCCACTCAAAGAGACTGCCCTCCTTGCTGTCTCTGAGACAGCTTCACACTGCTAGAGCAGCCTCTCTCTCCTCTGTCCTTATCCTTCTAGACCTTTCCGCTGCCTTTGACGCAGTGAACCACCAGATCATTATTTCCTCCTTCCAGGACCTGGGTATCTCAGGCACCGCGCTCTCACTCTTCTCATCCTACCTCACCAACCGCACTTACCGGGTAACCTGGAGAGGATCTGTGTCTGAGCCTTGTCCTCTCACTACTGGGGTCCCTCAGGGCTCAGTCCTTGGTCCTTTTCTCTTCTCTCTGTACACTAACTCTATCGGCTCTGTCATTCGCTCGCATGGCTTCTCCTACCATAGCTACGCTGATGACACCCAATTGATCCTCTTGTTTCCCCAATCTGAAACACAGGTAGCAGGACGAATCTCGGCCTGTCTGACTGACATCTCTCAGTGGATGTCTGCACACCACCTGAAAATTAACCCGGACAAGACTGAACTTCTCTTCCTTCCAGGAAAAGGCTCTCCCACCCACGACCTGACTATTACCTTCAACAACTCAGTGTTGGCCCCGACTCCAACTGCCATGAACCTTGGTGTGACACTCAACAGTCAACTCTCCCTGACTGCCAACATTACCGCAACAACACGCTCCTGTAGGTACATGCTGTACAACATCTGGAGAATACGACCTCTTCTCACTCAGAAGGCGGCACAGGTTCTGGTCCAGGCTCTGGTCATCTCACGGCTTGACTACTGTAACTCCCTCCTGGCAGGTCTACCTGCTAATGCCATTCGACCGCTACAGCTCATCCAGAATGCAGCTGCTCGACTGGTCTTCAACCTCCCGAAATTTACCCACACTACTCCGCTCCTCCGCGACCTTCACTGGTTACCGGTGGCCGCCCGCATCCGCTTCAAAACATTGGTACTTGCGTACCGTGCTGCGAACAGATCGGGTCCGGTCTACATCCAGGACATGGTAAAACCGTACACCCCAGCTCGTTCACTTCGCTCGGCTTCTGCCAATCAGCTTGTAGCTCTGTCACTACGAGCTAAACACTCAACAAAGTCATGACTGTTTGCTGTGCTGGCTCCTCAATGGTGGAACAAGCTCCCCATTGACATCAGGACAGCAGAAAGTCTCTACATCTTCCGTCGCAAACTAAAAACACATCTATACCTTGAATAGGGAAAGTAGCGCCGTGGTAGCACTTTAGTAGCACTTAAATGACTCTTACTGATAGCACTTTGTAGTTTAACTTTATTGAAAAAATTGTACTTTCTCGACTCTTGTTGTTCTGAGTTTGGACTCATGGTTTAATGCACTTATTGTAAGTCGCTTTGGATAAAAGCGTCAGCTAAATGACATGTAATGTAATGTTATAAAGGTAGGTGGTGCTGGCAGACTTAAGGATGTGGGTTACTCTTCAGGAATCACGACAACTCGCAAGGTGAGGGTCAACACATAGACAAATGACCCCCAGTTTCTCTATCTTTTCCCACTCCCGATGATGAATTTCTTAAAGAATGACTTTTGAAAAAATGGCCCAATGAATGTGAGTATGAATATGTATAGGAGCAGACTGAGATGGGAGAAGCAGACAGACAAAATTGTAGAATACATGATGGTCCACGTGGTTTTGCTGGATAAGAATCCAGCTGAATGACAATAACATCTGCTGAGTGAATTACGTATACAGACGAAATTGCATTGTCTCATCCATGGATATGGTTGTAATTTGGTAATAAGGGTTTAGTGCAGTGATTTGGACATTGTTGACATTCCCAAAGGCATTCTAAGGTAGTTCAAAAGGTAAATATGTCAGTTTGAAGCAGTACGGATAAATCAGAACAACAAAAAGTGTACAGGGGGTCCTAATGAGTTACCAGGAGTTGTATTGCATTGAGGCCTTTGTCTGACCAACTCTACTTATCTCATGTCATGTCATCAGAAGCTCACAATGATATCTTGCAGTGGTGACTTCCCCCCACACCCCATCACCACTGCATCCCTCTACTGATACAACGGTGAGAGTCGATCAATGAAGAGAACAGCCTGTTTTCTGCTTAACATTAACATCATGGCAAACCCTCCCAGCAAACATACCTGCAGCTCAAATTACAACCTGAAACTACATTTGTTCCTGAATGAAAAAGGATACAACATCGTGACTTCTGGATTGTTAAATATTTTCACTTTATTTGGACTTCTAAAAATGTTTTATATCAAATATATATCAATTAATTATATTTTTTGCCGAAAACATCCATACTTGTAATTAATGAACATGTTATAATAATTCTCTAAAACCTCCTTTAACTTTTATGATATTAATACACAAACATAGTTCATTCAAGGGGTCACTGACCTCAGTCTGCCTTTACATGAATGATAAAGAGCTTTAACCCCTGCAACCTCATAGGAACATTAGTGTAAAATAACTAATTAATCCACTCTAGTTTTCATGTTGACCTTTCAACCACATCTCAGGGTCTTCATTGTCATGTTTCTTATTTTAAGTTATGCAGATCACAGCCTTCTTCTGGATCAGGACAAAGACATTTAACGATTGAAAATACAATAATAGGCTTTAGAAAATGGTTGGGAGGGATGACAATTGGGTTGAGAGGATGAAATATGACAAAAACACAGTTTTTTCACAGGCTGAGTAGTACGCCACATAATTAGTACATTGATCATCAATCATAAAGTTGTTTAGGTTAAGAATGTGTTAACTTGATTGTGATCAAGGGGTTTATCTTTGTTGGTAAAGTTGCCCTAGTTCTTCAGGTAATGCTAATGTCTCTGAAGGCAGGTCTTTGTGATAAAAGGTAAAGCATTTCAAAAGGGTGTGGTCTGGAAGGCGGATCCAGGTACTGTACCATGACTGGAATGTTTGGCTGGACTGTTGAACAGGTATGGCAGCATTCTGATCGAGAGCACAGGCAGGATGTAGGCGGATTCACTGCCTGGGCTCATGAAGACACTGATGAAATACAAAGGATGAGTTCAACAACAGTACGTTTCATATGCTGCTTCAGGGATGAATGAGTAGAGATCCCTGATTGCTTTAGTTGAGACAAGTTTCCTTGGTCAGTAACACCTCTGAGATGTTGCTCTGCTCTTAACCCTGACCGTACACCTAGAAATAGAAGTGGAGGTAAAAGTCTCGGTAGAAATAGAAGTAGAGGCAGATGTTTTGTAGAAGAACTGGAGAGGTAGCGGTATCAGTAGAAATAGAAGTACTGAAGAAGAAAAGATAGATTCCCTACACCTCATCCTGACAAGAAAGGCACCTTTCTTGAGTACCATGAGCTCAGATATGAAGGCAAGGCAAGTTTAAGAAATAAAATGCAGTAGTGAGATGCAGAAATTGACTGATATCCTTGAATTTGGTTCAATTAAAGGCAACAGCAAACAGAGAAGTCTTCAATCTGGATTTAAAGGAGCCGAGGGTCTCAGCAGACCTGCAGCTTTCAATTCAATTCAGTTTATTTTGTATAGCCCAAAAACACAAATTAAAAATTTGCCTCAGAGGGCTTTACAATCTGTACACATACGACATCCCTATCCCAGGACCTCACATCGGATCAGGAGAAACTCCCAAAAAAAACGAAAAAAAACTTTCACAGGGAAAAAAGGTAAGAAACCTTCAGGAGAGCAACAGAGGAGGATTCCTCTCCCCGGATGGACAGAAGCAATAGATGGCATGTAGATGAACAGCGTTACAGAGTTACAACACATTCAATGAATATGACCAAACTTTGTTGCAGAAATGTGGATCAGAATCAGAATCAGCTTTATTGACCATGTATGTGTGCACATACATGGAATTTGACTCTGGTTACACGTACGCTCTCTTACATACATATTTAAATTACAAATACAAATGACAGGATAAATATAAAAATACATTAAAGACAACAGGTAGCAACATGTACAATATGTACAATATAAAAAATAACAACAATGACAATAAATTGGGGATGTTAGTGCAGAAAGGTGGTAATAGTGCAAGTAGTGCAGATGGAGGTGATTAGGTGTTCATCAGCGTGACGGCCAGTGGGAAGAAGCTGTACCTGTGTCTGGTGGTTTTGGCATACAGTGCTCTGTAACGCCTACCAGAGGGGAGTTGGAACAGCTTGTGTCCAGGATGTGAAGGGTTTGTAGTGATCTTTCCAGCTTCCTGACTCTGGAGGTGTACAAGTCCAGGATGGAGGACAGGCTGGAACCAATAGTTCTCTCTGCAGACCTGACAATGCATTCCTCTGCTGGGCCTTTTTCAGGATGGTGTTGATGTTGGAGGTCCACTTCAGGTCCTAGGAGATTGTGGACCTGCTGCGTCCTGTCTGTCAGGAAGTTAGTGATCCACTGACAGGTGGAGGTGGGCACGCTGAGCTGGGAGAGATTATGGTGAAGTACCTCCGGGATGATGGTGTTGAACGCTGAGTGTAGCTCTTCTTAGCTAACTTGATCTCCCTCGTCAGTGTGTTTCTGGCCCGGTTGTACAGAGTCCTGTCCCCACCTCTGTAGGCCTCCTCTTTAGCCCGACGAAGGTGCCTGAGTCTTGCAGTGAACCAGGGTTTATTGTTATTGTATGTGCAGAAAGCTTTAGTCGGCACACACATGTCCTCACAAAAACTGATGTATGATGTCACAGTGTGAGTGAGCTCATCCAGGTCTATAGCAGCAGCCTCAAAACACTCCAATCAATGGAGGCCAAGCAGGACTGTTGCTCCAGCTTGGCTTTATTGGTCCATCTCCTCACAGTCTTCACCACAGGCTTTGCAGATTTTAGTTTCTGCCTGTAGGACGGGAGAAGATGAACCAGACAATGATCAGAGAGTCCCAAAGATTCACGAGGGACTGAGGAGTATGCGTCCTTTAGCACAGTGTAGCAGTGGTCCAGTGTGTTTTTGTCCCTGGTGCTACACTTAATATGCTGTCTGTATTTAGGCAGTTCTTTGCTGAGGTTTGCTCTGTTGAAGTCCCCAAGAACAATGAGCAGGGAGTCTGGGTGTTTGTGCTCCATGTTGGTGATCTGCTCAGCCAGAAGATCTGAATGCTGCTTCTCCATGTTTAGTTCTGACTCTTGGAACAGAAAGTAGGCCAGTCCCAGACGACCTGAGGGGTCGGGATGGTTCATAAGGTAGCAGCAGATGACAAATGTATTTAGCCCCTAAACCATTCAGTGATTTATAAACCAGCAGCAGAATTGTAAAGTCAATTCTTTGTTGGACAGGAAGCCAGTGCAAAGACCTCAGAACTGGAGTGATGTGATCCACTTTCTGGTCTTAGTGAGGACTCGAGCGGCAGCGTTCTGTATGACTTTTTACAGAGACCTGTGAACACACCGTTACAGTAGTAACGGTATATTACATTACTTCTGTTTTATATTTATTTAATTGAAGAACATTCTGGCACATCCAGTTGTAGATTTCTTCAATGCATTTAGCCAGCCCTTGTATGGGATTATTCTCTCCTGGTGATATAGTTATGTAGATTTGTGTGTCGTCCGCATAATTATGATAACACACTTTGTTGTTTTTCATAATCTGAATGTAGATGTTCAAACCAGTTAAGCGCTGTGCCAGAGTCCGACCCAGACTTTTAGTCTGTCTAGTAGTATGTGATGGTCGACCGTGTCCAATGCAGCACTGAGATCCAGTAATACTAAGACATACTGTATATACACATATACATACTGTAGTGTCACGGGCTGTCGCTAGGACAGGCTAGCCTGGGGCAGTGCAAAAAGAGAGCTGGACACAGGCACGTCTGAGGGTATTTAACAAAAAGTAAGGTTTATTTCCCATCCCACCAGCAAGGTAATGTCCAAAAACAACAAAGTAAAAAAAAGGGTCCAGTTAGATAACACAAAACATCCCGGAGGAGAAAGTGGTTAATTAACCAAACAAAACTCCACGCTGGTGACTCCAGCTACGAGGTCCTCTTCCTTGTCGTCCTCTTCCAGGTGCTTGTGGGTTCACCTTCCGCTTGTGTGTTTTCTCCTTCCCAGGTGCTCTCTCTTAAGTCTCCCAGCCCTGCCTCAATCAGGTGCCTTAAGCAGCTGCAGCTGGGTGAGCGGTGAGGCAGGCTGGGAGATGCAGTTCTTGCACTGGTGGCCATTTTGTAGCGCCCCTCCACTACCTGTCCCCTTGTGATGCCACATATCCCTCTCCCCGGGGCTGACGTCCTCGGCAGGGTGAATGAGCACCAGAAGGCATCACGGCGGGACAGGGCATCTGCGTTGCCATGGCGTCGCCCTGGCCTGTGAACGACAGAGAAGTTAAACGGCTGGAGGCTTAAAAAACACCTAGTTACCCTGCTGTTTGTTTTCTTATTTTTTGCCATCCATTGCAAAGGTGAATGATCTGTCACCAGAGTGAACCTCCTTCCAAGCAGGTAATATTTGAGGGTTTCCAGGGCCCATTTCAACGCTAGGCACTCTTTCTCCACTGTGGCATAGTTCTTCTCCCTTGGCAGCAACTTCCGGCTCAAATACAATACGGGGTGTTCCTCACCTTCCTTTATCTGGGCTAAGACAGCACCCAGGCCCACTTCAGAAGCATCTGCCTGGACCACAAACTCCTTGCTGAAGTCGGGGGCCATCAAGACTGGTTTCGAACACAAGGCCCTCTTCAGGTCGGTAAAGGCCTCTTCTGCCGCCGGGCACCATGTCACCATACGGGAATGTTTCTTGGTCGTCAGTTCGGTGAGAGGGGCCGCTATCACAGAGAAATCCGGGATAAAACGTCTGTAATAATTGGCCAGGCCCAAGAAGGATCTCACCTGTTTTTTGGTCAACGGTTTTGGCCAGTCTTGGATGGCAGCGAGTTTCGCCTCCTGGGGTTTCACAAGGCCCCGCCCGATGGTGTACCCCAAGTAGTTGGTCTCCCCAAACGCCAGCCTACACTTTTTGGGGTTTGCGGTCAAGCCTGCCTGTCGGAGGGAGTCGAGGACCTTCTGAACCCGTGGTAGGTGGCTCTCCCAGACTGGGCTCTGAATTACCACATCATCCAGATAGGCCGCTGCATATTCTCGATGGGGTTTCAGTACTTGGTCCATCAGGCGCTGGAAGGTGGCGGGGGCTCCAAATAGGCCAAAAGGCATCATCCGCTACTGCCAGAGGCCTTCCGGGGTGGCAAAGGCTGTCTTCTCCTTCGACCCTGGAGACAATGGAACCTGCCAATAACCCTTGGTGAGATCCAGGGTGGTTAGGAAACGTGCCTGGCCCAGGCTTTCAATTAACTCATCGACACGAGGCATGGGATATGCATCAAATTCAGAAATGTCATTTACTTTTCTGAAATCATTACAGAACCGGGCTGTTCCATCAGGTTTGTCAGCCAGGACGATGGGGCTTGACCAGGCACTCTTGGATTCCTCAATCACGTTCAACGCCAGCATCTTCCTTACCTCCTCGTTAATCAGCTTCTTGCGGGCCTCCGGCACCCGATATGGCTTTTGGTTCACCGTTTTTCCCGGCTGGGTGCGTACTTCATGTTCCACCAGGTGGGTGCAGCCTGGGAGGGATGAAAATACCTCCTGATTTCCTTCTACAAGCTCCTTTGCCTGCTGCCGCTGGTGAGGAGAGAGGTCCGGGCCCAACTGCATCTCGTCCCGGGCGGGTTCTCTCGACTCTCTGGGGGGAAGGCAATTGAGCAACACCTCTCGATCATGCCATTTCTTTAGGAGGTTAATATGGTAGATTTGCTCACCTTTCCTCTTCCCTGGTTGTCGTACTTTGTAATTGACTTCCCCAACCTTTTCAATTACTTCAAAGGGCCCCTGCCAAGTACTTACATTCCACAGTGGGGACAAGAACTAGGACTCTGTCTCCTGGGTTGAATTCCCTGGGTTGTGCTGCTCGGTTATAGGCTGCCCTTTGATCCCTCTGAGCCTTCTCCATGTGTTCCTTCACGATGGGGAACACAGCTGCCATCCGGTCCCGCATCGCCCCCACGTGTTCAATCATGGTATGATGGGGACAGGGTTGCTCCTCCCACGTCTCCTTGGCGATGTCCAGAAGGCCCCTGGGTTTGTGAGAATACAACAGGTCAAAGGGTGAGAAGCCAGTGGAAGCCTGAGGCACCTCTCTTACCGCAAACAGAAGGTAGGGTAACAGCCGGTCCCAGTTTCTTCCGTCTTTGTCGATGGCCTTCCTCAGCATGGCTTTCAGGGTCTTGTTGAACCTCTCCACTAGCCCATCTGTCTGGGGGTGGTAGACCGAGGTTCTCACCTGTTTCACGTGTAACAGCGCACACAACTCCTTGGTGACCCTCGACATAAAGGGGTCCCCTGGTCGGTAAGAATCTCCTTTGGAATCCCCACGCGGCTGCTGAAGAGGAACAGTTCTTTTGCTATTTGTTTAGCATTGGCCTTTCTTAAAGGGACGGCTTCCGGATAACGGGTGGCGTAGTCCACTATGACCAAGATGTACTGGTGGCCCCGGGCACTTTTGGGCAGGGGACCCACAATATCCATGCCTACTCGTTCAAAGGGAGTTTCTATAATAGGCAAAGGGATAAGGGGGTTCCGGTAAGTCGGTTTCGGAGCGGTGACCTGACAATCTGGGCAGCTGCGGCAGTAGTTCTCTATCCTTGTGGACTCCGGGCCAAAAAAACCTCTGTAACACCCTCTCTTTAGTGTGGACTCCGGGCCAAAAAAACCTCTGTAACACCCTCTCTTTAGTCTTCTCTACGCCCAAGTGCGCTCTCAGCAAGTGAGTGTGGGCCAATTGCAGAACTGTGGAGCGGTGAGGCCGGGGCACAAGTAGTTGCTCAATGATTTGGTCCTTACTTCTTGTTACCTGATACAAGAGGCCATTTTTCACTGAAACATGAGGGTAGGAAGGGGTCAACCGGGTTCCCACCAACGTTCCCTCTAGGACCTGGACGTTTCTTAAGGCATTACCCAGAGTCAGGTCCTGCAACTGTGCTGTTCCATACTGACCTTTAAGGGGCAGTGTTTCTCGAGGGCCATCAGTGTCCTCCTCACTTGGCCCAGGTTGGGGCTCAGAGTCATCAGACTCAGCTCCACTAGAAGCTTCTGCTAATGCTTGGACTGACACCAGAGGGGACAAGCATGGTTTGGCAACGTTAACCCAGGTTTTACTCAATGGTGGATGGTTCGACTTACGTTTGCGGGGCTCCCGACTAAGCTTCTTTAGGGCTTCCCTCCACAGCATCCGGAAAGCTGGGAAGTCACGCCCGATCAGGACTGGGACCGGGAGGTCCCGGATTACTCCCACCTCGACATTAAACGTGCCCTTAGTTGTGGTCAGTTTCACTACGGTGGTTGGATACTCTCGGGTATCTCCGTGGACACAAACCACCGGGATGGGATCGCCTTGAGCCGGGGACGTTGCCTCCAAAACTGCCTCCTGGACTAGGGTCCGAGCACTTCCTGAATCGAGCAAGGCTTCTAGGTCCCGTCGATTCACCGTTACGGGGCACGTTGGTCGCCGGTCCCTACTTTTGCCCAGGAGGGCAGCAAAGTGGACATGGGGGCCGCTGGCGGATTCCGCTGTGGGCATGGGCTCGTCTAGCCTTTCACACTGCCAGGAGATGTGGCCGAATTTGCCACAGCGATAGCACTGGCGGGGCTCTGGGTTCAGGAACGCTCGTGGCTGTCCAGGTTGACTACCGCCTCTGCTGGGTGGGTCCGAGTGAGGGTTGGCCAGGGCCGGACCTCTTTGGCGACGCACACTTGGCCGGGCCGGGACAGAAGCCACCGGCGCTTTACCGGGTGATCGGAGCATGTCTGAGGCCGCCTGGAACTGTTCTACGGCTTCTATCAACCCTGTGGCCGTTGTTAACTTTTGGTGGCCAATTACCTTTTTTGCCTCGTACGGTAGACCCCGTAGATACTTGTCCATAACCAGGGTTTCTATCATGTCTGCCGGGCTGTGTTTGTCTGGTTCTAGCCACCTTTTCGCCACTCTTATCAACTCGTGCATTTGGGACCGGGGCGTCTCTCCGCTTAGGAAAGTCCAGTTATGAAAACGTTGGGCCATGCTAAATTTAGTGAGCCCCTGGCGACTCAAAATCTCCCCCTTTAACTGGTCGTAGTCGTGGGCAATATCAGCCTCTACATCTCGAAACGCTTTAAGGGCCTCACCGGATAGGAAAGGCGCCAGAAGTCCAACCCACTGTCTCTTTGGCCACCCTTCTCGAGTCGCCGTAGCTTCAAAGGCATGAAGGTAAGCTTCCACATCGTCGGTCACGCCAAGTTTAGGGATGAAATCAACTGCCCTGGGCTTCGACTCTGGCCTCTGCCGGAGCTCCTGCTCCTTCAGTTCATTAGCCCTGATTTGCTGTGCCAACAGGGCACCGCTGATTTCCTGCTGCGACCTCTGGCTCTCCAACAGCATCTGCATCAGTGGCTCCATTTTGGATTGGTGGCCTGGGGTTTGAAGTTCTGAAAAAAGTTGGGACAAGTCGTCAATATCTCCTCTCTCAATCATCCGCACTTTGGCCCCAGTGCCCGCATTCTCCACCACCTGTAGTGTCACGGGCTGTCGCTAGGACAGGCTAGCCTGGGGCAGTGCAAAAAGAGAGCTGGACACAGGCACGTCCGAGGGTATTTAACAAAAAGTAAGGTTTATTTCCCATCCCACCAGCAAGGTAACATCCAAAAACAACAAAGTAAAAAAAAGGGTCCAGTTAGATAACACAAAACATCCCGGAGGAGAAAGTGGTTAATTAACCAAACAAAACTCCACGCTGGTGACTCCAGCTACGAGGTCCTCTTCCTTGTCGTCCTCTTCCAGGTGCTTGTGGGTTCACCTTCCGCTTGTGTGTTTTCTCCTTCCCAGGTGCTCTCTCTTAAGTCTCCCAGCCCTGCCTCAATCAGGTGCCTTAAGCAGCTGCAGCTGGGTGAGCGGTGAGGCAGGCTGGGAGATGCAGTTCTTGCACTAGTGGCCATTTTGTAGCGCCCCTCCACTACCTGTCCCCTTGTGATGCCACAATACCCACATATACACACTGAGGTCCAGTAATACTAAGACTAACATTCTGCAACTGTGTTTAAGTGGATGTCGTTGAAAACTCTAACAAGAGCAGTTTCAGTACCGTAGTGCTGACAAAAGCCGGACTGGAAGACATCAAAACTGTTATTTTTGGGTAAGAAGTTGTTCAGCTATTGAAAAAACACTTTTTCCATTGTTTTACTTAAAAATGGGAGGTTTGATATTGGCCTATATATATACACCTGAGAGAATGGATGTGATTACAATTTGTAAAAGATCAGTGGTCATGGAGTGTGAAATAATTTTGAAAAAGTGTGTTGGTAGAATATCCAAGCAGCAGGAGGATGTTTTCAGATGTTTTATAATGTCTTCTAGCCTTCTTTGGTTGATTGAATGAAATTGTGTCATGATATTTTAATGGATGTTATTTAAAGATGGGGACAAACATACCCTGTGGTTGGTGTGGAGGCACCGACTGCTGGTCTCATCTTCTGAATTTTGTCAGCAAAAAAGGAGGCAAATTGATTGCATGCCCAGGTGGATTGGAGCGTAGCAGTTACTGACACTGGAGGGTTTGTTAGCCTGTCGGCGGTAGCAAATAAGGCGCCTGTATTGTTATTGTTTTCAGTTATGATTACAGAGAAGAAGGACTGCCTTGCATTTTCTGTGGTATCTCCTAATAGATACCACAGTGAACCTGAAGAAGGTTGAAGGCTGACCACACTTGGGAGCTCTGACAGCTGACATCAGCCTTGAACACGCTTATGGCCAAGAATGAGAACTGAGCTCTCACTTTGAGGTTGTGAGGTGGGTTCTGTCTCCTGACAGGATTAAAAGTTGGATCATCTCCACATACTGGACACATTACTCTGAGCCCTCTGTCCAGTTTGCATATTTCCCCTTGTTGAAAGTTACCTCTGCATCTGATGTCCTTCTCTGGGCCACATTCCCACTGCCCATAGGTCCAAGCATTTCCTAGGAAGTCTCCAATCCTCCATTTGCCAACAATCCACCAGAAGCCCTCAGACTTTCCCACCAGTCCCAGTCACTTGACTCCCACATCCACCTGCCAGATTATCAATGTTTCTTTATACCTTTGCTTTCCAGCTTCTATGAGCCGTGAACCTTGAACCCTGAACCCTGAAAGCTGGAGCCTGCACCTGAACCCTTATCTGTAGCTGTCTACCTGCCTTTCCTGGTTACTAGTGGACTCTCAATTACTTCTTTGGGGATTTTCTATCCACGCCAGTAAAAGTTTCTTCACTTTTTCAATAAATCACTGAACTGTCCCTGTCTGCCTGGATTGTATTTGGATCCATTCCTCGCTGCTTCACTCTCACCATCCTGACACCGTATTCAGTTTCTGTGACATTCATTAATATTATTTTCCCGTAGAACTTTTTGCATCTCACACACATACCTGTCTGTGAACCAACATGGAGAGAAAAGAGCATGTGTGTGCATTTATGTCCTTAGCAACCCGGCCAGGTGAGTGACACGCTGTAGAAGTGGACAGGTGTCTCAGATGTAGTGATACTATGTGTGCAGGTATGACATGGAGAAAAAAACAAAGCACATTCATGCCTTTGTACCCGAGATTCCACAGGGGGGAGTGATCTTGGTGACTTTAAGGTGTGTCTGGCTGTCAGCAGAGTTTCATTACCTGGAGGAAGCGTGTTCACTGCTGGTATGACAAGTATGACACATGCAGCTTCAGATACATCGTTGCCAAAGGTGGTGCCATATAAATGTTGTCTAGTTGTACACTGGGCTCCAGCAACTCCAGGAAATCCTGCAGTGTCTGTGTTGTAGTTATATTGCTCCACCATACTTTGAATTGTTGAACTCCGACTTTCCTTTTAACCTACGCCTTGACTATTGGAAACCTTCACAGGCTCCCTGAAAAGTATATTTTATGTTAAAATATGATGGACTCAGTTGTTGATTTGGCAGGGTTTGGCTGAGGCAGTGGCCAGAATCTCTAAAACCCATGATATTTAATGATATTTAATGATCAAACCAGTCTGTTTGCTGCGTCAATACCACACATGAGGAAGCACACAAATGGTGAAATGGACAGGGTGTGGATGTCATTCCAAACTCCAAACATTGTAACTCAGGTGTGGCTAACACAAACTGAGTTTCTTCTGTATCACGGACTGAACGGAAAAAGCAGCTGAATAAAAACATGTTGATGCAGTGACTGCAGTTTTAGTCATTTGAAAATTCAAACAGATAGTTGTAAAGTGCATTCTTGTTTCCTGACACACATTTAATCAAAACCCCTATTGTTGCCAGCGTTAACACAAATTATATTATTAGATGATTCTTTTTTCAGTAAATAATGTTTTATTCATTTATCAATTAATTAATTAAAAGATGGCATTCATGGTGGATATTTATGGTAACAGTATATAAATGTAATACCACATAGAATTGTTTTCTTTTTTCACCATAATGAGGGAAACATTTTAATGAACGTATCTGCAAAGTCTTTGCTACAAATCAGCACCAGTTTGTCTGAGCTATTTATTCACTATTGTCGCGGGTGAAGGGTGTGTGCACCATCAGCCTCTCAATGACAGGTGTGTCCTACTCTTCAGGTTTAAAACTAAATGCATTCCACATTCCCACACAGGCATTCATACAAACAACCACTCACTTATGACAAACTATGCCAAACCCTTCACTGCTTAGCATTAAAAACATAGTCTGTTGGGAACCAGGCGACTCCACCCAGCCCTCAAATATGTGATCCACTCAATAAAACACTCCTGCAATCTATTAGAATTATCTGCTTAAATATCCTTATTACCTGTGTTTAGGTGAGTACTCATGTATCACTCATACCATAGTAACACAATAAACTCTTATTCTTCTGAAGTTCTGAGAAGTGTCATATACAGTAAGTAGATAACTAGATGAGTCTGATGGTTATATATAAACTTAAATTGTATTAAAATTGTCCTATACATACAAACATAGTTGACGGCTGCTTTTAACACCCCCGAAACATTAGGAGCAGTGAGTATCACAACACTGTTGTATAATTGACCCTCACGAGAGCACAGGCGTATTAACCGGGACCTTCGTAAAAATAATGTGTGAAACAAACTGTTTTCCAACATTTCCGTTTCGATGGGAGCTCTTTCTTGTGACGTTATCTTGCTGCGTCCTTCTTTTTCTGCAATGGGTTAATGGTACCCTACACAGGGAAGTTGAAAATGATCGATGTTTTGCCGTGACACAATGCAGTGTGTGTGTGTGTGCGTGTGTCACATATCCACTTCTGGTTACCATCTGTGGCCACTCCAACACCACACATTGTGAGGGTGTGACAAACTGGAACCCAAAAGACCGACTCCGAGACAGGGGTAACAAAGATGAACGTCTTTACTCCGTACAGGCAGGGTCAAAACCGGGAGATCAGTACGTAAGGCAAACAAGTCCGAAAAAGGGCAGGCAGAGAATTGAAGGTCAAGGCCCAGGGGATCGAAGGGCAGGCGGGCGGGCAGGCAGGCAGGGAGGGTAGAATAGACAGATCAGGAATTGAGACAAAAGTAATGCTGGAGAGCTTGGCACGAAAACACAAAACAAACTGGCAGAGGACAAGTGCAAGTGAGGGGACCTAAGTAATGAGTGACTATGCAGGTGAGATGGGCGTGAGAACCAGGTGAAGGGAATGAAGGATGATCAGTTGTGAATGACAAGAAAGTTAATTAAACTAGAAAACAAAATGAAAACACTAATAAGAAGGGGCATTCACATGTTTTTACTAGACTTGTGAAGACATTGTATTGTCTTTAAACCTTAAATCTGCCTGATAGAATATGTTGTAACACAGTGCTAATCTAATGATAAAGCTTCATTCTGGATTTATTATCATTTTCGTTAGCATAGTTCTGGCCCTCTTTTCTATCAGTAACAATTCAATTCAATTCAGTTTATTTTGTATAGCGCAAAATCACAAATGAGAAATTTACATCTCTCCATTGCACATTACTAACTCTACTGGCAGGAGGCCAGCCCACCAGGCATGAGACATCGCGAAAGAGGCCAGACCAATGAGATCGGCCTTTGAGGCAGGAGGCACAGAGAAGGAGGCAGGGCCATTGGGAAGGAGGCCAGGTCTAGGACAGAGGCTGGATGCAGAAAGCAGGACCAGCTTCAGACACAGCCAGGTCCAATGGACCCTATGAGACGTGAAGTCACAAAGACTCCAGGGAGGAAGTAGAGTTAGTAATGTGCAATGGAGAGATGTAAATTCATCCATAAGGAGAGAGAGAAGAGGAGATAAGTGCTCAGTGTATCCTAAAACGTCCCCCAGCAGCTTATAAGCCTATAGCAGCATATCTAGAGGCTGGACCAGGGCAAATTTGAATCAGCCCTAACTATAAGCACTATCAAACAGGAAAGTCTTAAGTCTATTCTTGAATGAGGTGACTGTGTCTGCCTCCTGGACTGAAAGTGGAAGCTGGTTCCATAAAAGAGGAGCTTGATAACTGAAGGCTCTTGCTCCCATCCTACTTTTTAGGACTCTAGGAACCACAAGTAGCCCCGCATTTAGTGAGCGCAGCTCTCTAGTGGGGCAATATGGTACTACAAGCTCCTTAAGATATGATGGTGCATCACCAATCAAGGCTTTGTAGGTGAGGAGAATAATTTTAAATGTGATTCTTGATTTTACAGGGAGCCGCTGTTCATTCTGTACACATGACATCTATTGCATCTGTCCATCCGGGGAGAGGGATCCTCCTCTGTTGCTCTCCTGAAGGTTTCTTCCCTTTTTTCCCTGTGAAAGGTTATTTTTGGGGAGTTTTTTCCTGATCCGATGTGAGGTCCTGGGACAGGGATGTCGTATGTGTACAGATTGTAAAGCCCTCTGAGGCAAATTTGTAATTTGTGATATTGGGCTATACAAAATAAACTGAATTGAATTGAATAATTGATCTCTGAGGTGTTCTGGGCCAAGTAAAATAACTTCAGTTTTGTCTGAGTTTAACATCAGGAAGTTGCAGGTCATCCATGTTTATGTCTTTAAGACATGCTTTAAGTTTAGCGAGCTGGTTGGTCTCCTCTGGTTTGAACGATAGATATAATTGAGTATCTTCTGCATAACAATGAAAGCAACTTGAAATGGCCTGGTACATGAACCCCAATGGTGCATATGGTGTTGTTGTTGAGAGTACTAATTTGGAGTGCTATGAAGTGCACCTGACCCTCTTGGAAAAGCGGATAAAAGACCTAACCACAGTGATGTCAGCGTGGGAGCGATGGATCCCTGTGTTGTTAAAGGATGAGCTAGATGGCCGAGTCATGAATCTGAGAACAGCTAGCAAGAAGTTTGAACATAGAAGAGCTGAATGTCACTGCACGGAGGATTGCAGAGGAAATGCTAACCACAGAAGCTTCAGGAGGTGGGAGGTGGAGAGCACTGCCAACAGTAGCAAGACAAATTGTGAAGATCAAGCCAACCACACTACCCATCTTCAATGGCTGCAAAAGAGAATATCACAGATGGAGAAAGGACTGGGAGAGCCTACAAAGGCAAGGAGAGTGGATCAGCTGAAGTCAAGAAAATTCAGCTCCTGGATAGTGTGGAGGACAAGATTTCAAAGGACCTCAGACTTTCAACCTACTACACTGCTGATGATATATTCAGAGTCATGGAGAACAGATATGGCAACAAGTCAACGATCACCATAGAGATCCTTGAGGAGCTGGAGAAGATACCCTATGTGACGGGGAACCAGCCAAGGAGAGTCATTGACCTCATACAGGCTGTGGAGAGGGCCCTAGCAGATCTCACCGAGCTGGGAAACTCCGGAGCCATAAAGAACCAACTTGTAATTAAATCTATTGAGAGCAAGTTACCTGACTTTATAAAGAGAGACTGGCTAATGTTTATGATCGATCCTGCAAATGGTGTCACTTCAGACAACCACTTTGACATGCTCTTAAAATTCCTGAAAAAACAGGAAGAAATCCTTGAGAGGCTTGAACAGCTAAGGATTGTGGAGAAGATGGAGAAATCAGACCATCCAGGAAAGAAATATGAGCGGAAATCAACAAGAACCACAAAGAAAGGAGACCTGGAGGATGTGTGTGGTGACAGTGGACACAATAACAAGATGTTCATCTGTAGGAAGTTCAAGATGCTGAAGCTGGAAAGAAATCTGCCTTAAAAAAGCTTGGAGCGTGCAGAAAATGTCTTGGATGCCACGATGACGATGGATATTGCAGAGATACCTTCCTATGCAGAAAAAAGACTGTAAAAAGGGAGGAGGCACCCCAGACCACCATTACTTTCTCTGCCCAAAAGGAGAAGTAAGGAGGGGTGAGGAGGAAAAGAGTGGAAAAGGCAGCAGAAGTAGAGGCATGCTAATAGAGGAACAAGAGGAGAAATTCTTCCCAGAGGTCGAGCTGGAGGAATTGAGGAGGCCAGAAGAGGTTGAACTCCTCATTAGCCACCGAGAGGGAAGACTCGCTCCGCAGAGGGTGAGAGTTGTAGAAGATCTTGTATTGTGGCAAAGTCCATTGGGTAAGACAGTGGGCGGAGCACACCCCGACTTGTTTGAGGAAGTGGAAGTGGCAGCACACAATTCCAGAACACACTTTGCTCGCTCCATGAGGACAGCTGCTGTCAAGTATGAGGAAATCCTCAGGAGTTCAACACCTGAGAAAGCCCAGTCACAAAAGGAGAATGCGGCTTAGGCCAAGTTTACAGCTTCTGGTAACTGCGACTTCCTGGAGTGGTGGAGGTGGGAAAGCATCGGCGCTGCATGTGAACCAAGATGTGGAGGATGTCAATGCGGACACTGCCAACCAGGAAGAAAATAAATGACCTTGGCAGAGGAGAAGGAGCTTGAGGTCATAAAAGAAGGCCTCACCTACATCAGGGAGGATGCTCACACAACATCTCCACATTGGGAAGCAAGATATCCATGGACTGTAGATCCCACCTCTCTCCCCAACAACAAAGCTGCAGTGCAGGCTACGTTCTTGAGGACCAAGAGGCAACTGAAGAGGGAACCAGAGTGGCAAGTTGCATATGCAACCCAAATCCATGAGATGGTGGAACGAAGGGCAGCCATAAAACTCACTGAAGAAATCAGTGTGGTACTTGAGCCATCTGGTGGCACCAAACCCTCATTCAGTGACAACTCCAGTGAGAATTGTATGGAATAGCAGCCATAAATTCAAAGGTGTAAGCATGAACGATCTTCTTCTGAAGGGACCAGATGTTCTCAACCCTATCAGAGCTGTACTGCTGAGGTTTGGAGGGGGTGTGCATGCAGCTTTAGGGGACATCAAGAAAATGTACAACTCAGTATGGTTAGAGGAGCGTGAGATGCATTTGCACAGATTCCTTTGGAGGGACAGTCCAGATGAAGAGATGAGTGAATATGCCATCACAAGAGTCAACATCGGAGACAAAGTAGCCGGCTGCATTGCACAGGTAGCTATGAGGTTGACAGCAAGCCTGGCCATGTTTGCTCACTTCGAGGATGAACGACGGGTCCTTGGAGAGGACATTTATGTGGATGACCTCTTAACCTCCCACATTGACCTCCAGAAGTTGAACAAAATCACAGCAGGAGTTGAGGAGATTCTGAGAGCTGGAGGATTCTTCCTCAAACCTTGGGTCCGGTCAGGGACAATTAGGAGGCGAGGCACTGAAGCGGAAGGAGGAGAAAGGGAAGTGAAACAAAGTAAAACCTTTATTCTTCCAAATCAAATTAGATATGAAGACAACAAAGCCCTGGGCATTGGATACCACGTGGAGGAAGACAAACTCTATATGATGACATCAATTAACTTTTCCAAAAGGAAAAAGAAGATGAGAGGTGATGAGGATCTTCTCAAACACGAGGTGAGACCTGAGACACCTAACCCACTGACTAGGAGGGTACTCCTAAGCCAAGTAGCTGGACTGTACGACCCAGTTGGCTTAGTTACACATGCCAAACAGAAAGGGGCAATCCTTGTCAGGAAAGCATTCCAGGAAGGTGGAGGTGGAAAGCTGACCCACGAAACCTGGGAAAAACCTCTTTCAGAAGGTCTCAGAGAAGAAGCCATTCATCTTTTTGAGGAGTATGTGCAGCTTGGACAAAATAGATACCAGAGGAGCCTCACACCAGTGGACTGGACAGGTAAACCATGGGGGATCACATTCTCAGACGGAAGTGACAGAACCTATCGAGCTGTGATGTATTTGAGGTGGGAGACAAGTGAAGGAGTTGAAGTCCGATTTGTGGAATCGAGAGCCAAGCTTTACACCGCTGGATCCAAAAGCTTTGGAGCTGTCTTTGCAGCCAGGATCAGGAAATATGTTGAAAAGCACGGAAGATTGAAGATTGAGAGATGGTTCCATCTAGTTGACAGTCAAACAGTCCTGGGGGCCATTCAAAGAGAAAGCTATGGTTACCAGACCTTCTTCGCAAATAGAGTGGGCGAGATCCAGAAGGCTGGACCAGTGCAAGACTGGTGGTGGATACCTGGAGATCTGAAACATTGCTGACATCATTACAAGAGGCGGCACTCCTGAGGATCTAAAGGAGAGTTTCACATGGCACAATGGACCAGACTTCCTGAAGTGGCCAGTGGAGGAGTGGCCTAAAAAGTCTGCTGGAGAGGTTGCAGCTCAGGCCAGGGAGGAGTGTAAACAAACTCCAGAGGAAGGCATTCGCAGCTGTATTGACGAGAGCTCAAGCAAAAATGGGCCAGGAAAAAGAAAACCTGCGCGCCCTGTAGGGGAGCCAAAAAAGGGAAATTCAAGAGGAAGAAACTGCATCAAACCCATGTCCTCCTCTTCCAAGAAGAAAACCTACTGGTTTGGGTAATCAAAAATCTTGTGGAAGTGAGGAAGTTCAGAAAGCTTGTCTAAACTGGTCAAGGTCATCGGCTGGGTGTGGCGAGCTGCACATAAGTGGCTGGAGAAGAAGGGACAGCCCAGAGGTCAGTCAAAGTGGGAGGCAATGTCACTCAAGGAAAAGACCAAGGGAGCTGTGCTAACTGTGGAAGGACGTGAAGATGCACTCTGAGACCTCTTTCTCGCAGCCCAGGAAAGTGTCATTTTTCCAGACACGACTCTAAGCAGATTGTCAGTGTACAAAGATTTGGACTCTGGACTTCTGTTTGTGGAGGTAGGATTCAGATGTTTTGATGATGACAAGACTGCAGTGCCAGTTTTGCCATATGAAGCATGGTGTCTACATTGTTGACACAAGAAGCCCATAACACAAACCATGAGGGAGTGGCGGGACCCTTCTCAAAATGAGGAAAAAAGCCTGGTTGATAAAGGCAGAAGACATGCCAAGAAAATTGTAGACAGCTGTGTGGTCTGCAGGAAAAACAGTCCAAAGGGTGACCCAGGAGACTTCAAGTTTGACAGCTACCCATACAAAAGACTCCAAGGTATTCAAGGAGAGGTCAGCAGATTCTGGAAGAAGTGGTGTCAGTTGGCTGGTCCTAATTTGTTTGTAAGAAACAAGTGGCACACAAAGGAGCGAAATGTTGCCAGTAGGAGATGTGGTATGGCTGGCTGACCAAAATGCCCTGAGAGGGTCAGTACAAGGTGGCTAAAGTGGTCAGTGTCAACGCTGATAGGAAAGGCATCGTAAGAGATGTACATTTGAGAACCTTTCCCAGCTACCCCGTCCCAGTCACGAAGCCAAACAAAGGAGAGATCACAAAAACAAACAAGGAAGGAACAAAGAGGCTCTTAACAAAATCCCTGCGACAATTCTGCATAGGGATGTCAGACGCCTAGTCATCCTACTACCCATTGAAGAACAAGCAGAAGCTTGAAAGACTGGTGTGACCTCCCTGGGTTTAAAAAACCAGGAGCTCAAGTGGGAGGTGTTGAGACAAAATGGTATAATTCTCCAATTTTGGCATTAGTCAGATTTCTAAAAGACTACAGATCCCATAATGCACCACCGGCAGGTCAGTGCAGGCTGCTAATTACTTTAAGTTGGAACACCTGCGATTGAAAGGGCTCTCTGTGAATCTCTCACAAAACATTTCAGCAGAGAGAGCGAGGCAAGGAGGATTCAACTTATGGTACAGCCAAAGAAGCCACTAGTACTGTAACAATACTTTTGTTGGGATGTGCTTTCTTGTTTGAATTTGTTTGTTGGATTAAAATTGTTTAAAGTTTATTTACATTTTTGTATAAGTTTTGCTTTTTGTGTTTTGAAGGTTTTCAACCTGATGAATCAACCAGCCAACAACTAAACAAATAAATATTGAGCTGTGTTGGAAAGAGTTGTCCCGTGCGTCCTTTGGGGTTCATGTACCAGGCCATTTCAAGTTGGGCAAAAGTTGAAGCAACCACAGGAACTTGACACACACAAAGTCAGTTTACAAGCTGAATAAGTTTAAACCAATAAGAGAATGCATTTCAGCCAATGTGTGAAATTATGACAAAAAGAAGTCCCTTTTTATTATATGTTTGAACTATTCTTTGTATTTGTTCATGTTCCACTTGATCTTTGTTGCTATGGACACATCTGAAGCAGTTCAGAGGTTAGTGCCTTGCCCAAGGGCAACAGGCCCTTTTCACAGCTGCCATTGTGACATGTCATAGCAGGGTAAAAAAAGTGTAACGAATCAAATGAATGATGGGCCCATTCTATTGATGGGTGTGTGACAGCCAGTGAGTCAGCATGCACAATACCAGGGAACAGGCCTAAATGGAACAGTTCCAAAATCCATGTTATTAGTTACACCTGTGTTTACCGTGCTGTGAAAAGGGTCACAGTTACTTGTTCACTCCACGCTTTCTATCTGGCTACTGGGGGTCAAACCAGCATCCTTCCACTCAGAGGTCAGAACACTGAGTGCTGTATCAATGAGAGAAGTCTCTTCCCATCCCTGTCTCTGCACACCTGAAACCTGACAGGGTCTGAGCTGAGAGAACCACACCTCAAACTGGTATGTCAGGTGAGCAGTATGTGTGTGTGTGTGTCTCTGTGTGTGTGTGTGAACCTACAGTCACACAAAGGGCCAAGACACTTTCTGTGTCTCCTCCCTCCCAGCCCTACACCACAGGAGAGACCCTGCAGCCTGATCAACACTGAAGCCAAGAGCTGCACTTCTTTGAACGTGACTCCACTGCAATGAACCCTACAGTATACAGAATATGGGAGTAGCAAAGCAGGTGCACGCATACCTCAAACTGCTCTTCTGTTCTTTTAGGTTATTGGCTCTACTTGTCTGCTTGGCAAATAACTCCTTCCTTGTAGTCTTTGTTATTTTTTTGTAGTCAGCGTTTTGCCCCACTGGACCAAAACTTAATCAAGAATGATTACTACTTATCCTCCTAATGTTTCCTGTAGCACCACCATGTCCAACATGTCCACTAGCACACAGGAAACATCGCAATTTCATTCTTCTAAGATTTGACATGCTTGAGTATTATGTTTATTGAATTGGCAAATATCAGCTTCAAATATTATATAAATATTATATGTGCTCAACATCAGGCACCTTGTTGTTGTTTTTCTATATTTAAAGGGATGTTGTTTAGTATGTTTAGTATTTTTAGCTTCAGTTGTGGAAATAACATGCAAACACCTATTTCACTTATATCCTATTTCAACGACGGACTATAAAACCCATCCAGGTCCTGAACCTCAAAGGGATGCAGGATCCATACCACTGAGGTCCGCACCTCCTCTGTCCCGGGACGTCACATCGGTTCTGGAAGAACTCCCCAAAAAACCTTTTAGCAGGGAGAAAAGGGGAAGAAACCTTCAGGAAGAGCAACAGAGGAGGATCCCGCCATCAGAATGGCCAGAAGTATACAATAGATGTCATGTGTGTAGAATTAACAACATAACACAGTTACAACATATTCAATGATTATTATTATTATATAATGAGTAGTAGGCATGATGAAAAAGTTATTACAATCAAATATAACATCAACGGTGCATATAATAGAATTATAATGATAATAAAAGCAGTAATGATATCAAAAAAAGGTCACTATGGTTGCTTGAAGGTTTAGTTTCGTCGCGTGCAATAAATAGATGCAATGTCCAGTTTTTAATGTGAAAGGTTATTCATTTCTAATATTGCAAGTTTCCCAACACAAACCAAAAGATACATTCCCTGTCAAAACATATTTGTCTGTTCCCAAAAAATGAAAGAAATCAAACCGTTTGTTTGTCCCACATTGTCTATTCTCACAAGGTCAAAAACGGTGTGCTCAACGTCTGGCCAATGGCCATCGTGATCCTCCTCTTTAATAATGGCCTCTGTCCTAATTGACAGCCGCCCTACGCCCCCTAGTGGTGGGAGGTCCAACAAAACAAAAACAAACAAAATGTCTTTTACAATAATAATAATAACAGCACTAGGTGTCGGGCAGGCCCAGGGTCTAGATAAAACCATGATCTATGTAAACCTGTGAGAAGAGAAACCACAAAGACACTAGGGAAGAAGTAGAGTTATTAATGTGCATTGAAGGGACAATATTTCATACAGAAGGAGAGAGAAGAGTGAGTGAACAGGACCATGGCAGGAGGCAAGAAGCAAGAGGCAGGAGGCAGGAGGCAAGACTAGGGTCCAAAACCTGTGAGGAGAGAAAGCACAAAGACTCTGGGAAAAAGTAGAGTTAGTAATGTAATCAACTTCTGGTAATGTAAAACCTTACACTACCCCTCAGAACAAAATAATCTAAACTCAAAGGTCAGAGCTTACAACTTTTTTTAATTAAACTTTAGCTTTCAACCCCATCTCACATGTTTTGTTTGTGGTTGAAAGATCTGAAAAGTGACTGGGAACGCGTGATTGTTTTAGGATGTGATTGTCTGACTCATATGAATGTCAAGGTACTAATTTGATTACTCTCCAGTTGACTTGTATCTTTGTACATTTTAGAGAAGTGAACATCAATATGATGCTGGAAAATGTAAACATGTCTTTCTACAGAGGTAGAATAGTGTCCAGAAGAGGGTGCTGCATGTCCAGCTGGCTGTGTTGATTCCAGTAAGACTATGCCAGTTCACTTGTAAACCTATTTGGATTATACCTCCACGAGACTATACCAGTTGACTTGATGAACTCACAGAGGATCTTAGATGTGTTGACATCATCCAGGTAGCACTAAATATGAAGAATCTCAGGATGTTTCAATATAAACCTGTAGGATATTAAATGTCATAATGTAGTCAGTATCTATAGAATAACACTCACTCATCAACTTCATATGGAGACACCAGTTTGTCTTGATCGGAAATAAACGCAGACGCTACGTCACCTGAGAACGCTCACAGCCTCACGCTAGTGACCACAACACAACCGATGTGGCACCAATCGGTGCCCGGACAGAGCATGTCGTATGTGTATATATTGTAAAGCCCTCTGAGGCAAATGTGTAATATGTGATTTTGGGCTATACAAAAAAAATTAAATTGAATTGAATTGAATACAGCTTGCTCTTGGTTATAGTCAAAATGTGTATCAGGACATACTTACTTTTGTAAAGTGACACAACCATGACAATAGAACAAATGTTTCATTTGAATAGAGTGTGAAAAGACATTTGACAGAAATTACTGGAGAATATAAGAAAACTGACTAAATCACATTGATGTTAGAAGAATCACAGGTTTGTCCAAAGGCTTCTTTTTGATTATTTTCTGGCCGAGATGAAAATTGACCGTCGTAACAAAAGATCTGTGGTCGGTGGTCCAAGATGGTGGTCCTGGAGACACGTTCCCTGACGGTCCATTCAAAGTTTTGGAGAGCAAAGACAACCTGCTTCATGATTCTGAAGACAGAGTTTAGGAGCTGCTTCACAAATTGTTGTTTATATTCATATTTGATGCTTTTCCCTAATCTTTGTCTTTTTGTAAAATATTAGATTACTTTGAACTCGTTGAGCCCGAACATGTTTGGAGGGTAAATGTCTAACAACTGTGGTACAGTACAGTTTTTTCTGAATGGGGTCAGAAGCTAAAAAGGTCATACAAACTGCTTTAATGTTGAACATATCATGTATTTTATCAGTTCATCATGTATTTTGTTTCTTCATCTGAAAAGCAACTATTAGTTACTATTAGTAACTATAGCTATGGAAATAATGGAGGAGTCACACTAATACTACCTAGTACCAGACAGATAGCTGAAAATAAAAAATATAATAATAATAATAATACTTCAAATGTATATAGCACTTTTCTAGACACTCAAAGAGGCTTTACATAAGGCATAGACAAACAGAACAAAACTAAATAGATGCAGATGATACTCAATTATATCTATCGATCAAACCACAGGAGAGCAACCAGCTCGCTAAAATTCAAAGACATAAAAACATGGATGACCTGCAACTTCCTGATGTTAAACTGAAGTTATTTTACTTGGCCCTGAACACCTCAGAGATCAAATTATTTGGTGATGTTGTTTCTGTAGATGGCATTGCCCTGGCATCCAACACCACTGTAAAGAATCTCGGCGTTATCTTTGACCAGAACTTGTCCTTTATCTACCATGTTAAGCAAATCGCAAGGACTGCATTTTTTCATCTATGTAACATTTCAAAAATCAGGCACATCTTGTCTCAAAAAGATGCAGAAAATCTGGTTCACGCGTTACTTCCAGACTAGATTACTGCAACTCCTTATTATCAGGGTGCTCTAATAAGTCTCTTAAGTCCCTCCAGTTGATCCAGAATGCTGCAGCTCGTGTACTCACAAAAACTAACAAAAGAGATCACATTACTCCTGTATTAGCTGCTCTGCACTGGCTCCCTGTAAAATCAAGAATCACATTTAAAATTATTCTCCTCACCTACAAAGCCTTGATTGGTGATGCACCATCATATCTTAAGGAGCTTGTAGTACCATATTGCCCTACTGGAGAGCTGCGCTCACTAAATGCGGGGCTACTCGTGGTTGCTAGAGTTAAAAAAATTAGGATGTCAGCCAGAGCCTTCAGTTATCAAGCTCCTGTTTTATGGAACCAGCTTCCACTTTCAGTCCGGGAGGCAGACACAGTCACCTCATTTAAGAGTAGACTTAAGACTTTCCTCTTTAATAGTGCTTATAGTTAGGACTGAATCAGTTAGCCCTGGTCGAGCCCCTAGATATGCTGCTATAGGCTTATAGGCTGCTGGGGAAGTTTTAGGATACACTGAGCACCTATCTCCTCTCTCTCTCTACTTATGGATGAATTTACATCTCTCCATTGCACCTTATAACTCTGCTTCCTCCCCGGAGTCTTTGTGACTTCACGTCTCATAGGGTCCATTGGACCTGGAGGTGTCTGATGCCTGGTGAGCCGGACTCCCGCGTTGGCCCTGCTGATGCGCCCCGCCCCCCCCCCCCCCCTTCTCTACCTCCTTCTGTTTCATGGATTGGAGTTCCATTCATACATTGTCATATTCATGTAATGGTGTTTATGTAACTTTGTAATGCTGTTCATTCTGTACGCATGACATCTATTGTATCTGTCCACCGGGGAGAGGATCCTCCTCTGTTGCTCTCCTGAAGGTTTCTTCCCTTTTTTCCCTGTAAAAAATGTTATTTTTGGGGAGTTTTTCCTGATCCAATGTGATGTCCTGGGACAGGGATGTCGTATGTGTACAGATTGTAAAGCCCTCTGAGGCAAATTTGTAATTTGTGATATTGGGCTGTACAAAATAAACTGAATTGAAATAAATAGAAAGACAAGAAGCAAACAGAACATTTCTGGTAAAAAAGAAAAAACTGGAGAAGCTATGCGGAATGAGCCATGTAGTGGAGGTTATGTTGCAGGACTGAGCCATGTAGTGGAGGGTAGGGTGCAGGACTCCGCCATATAGTGGAGGGTAGGGTGCAGGACTGAGCCATGTAGTGGAGGGTAGGGTACAGGACTGAGCCATGTAGTGGAGGGTAGGGTGCAGGACTGAGCCATGTAGGTGGGTAGGGTGCAGGAGAGCGCATGTAGTGGAGGGAGGGAGGGGACTGAGTCATGTAGTGGAGGGTAGGGTGCAGGAATGAGCCATGTAGTGGAGGGTAGGGTGCAGGACTGAGCCATGTAGTGGAGGGTAGGGTGCAGGACTCCGCCATATAGTGGAGGGTAGGGTGCAGGACTGAGCCATGTAGTGGAGGGTAGGGTACAGGACTGAGCCATGTAGTGGAGGGTAGGGTGCAGGACTGAGCCATGTAGGGGTGGGTAGGGTGCAGGACTGAGTCATGTAGTGGAGGGTAGGGTGCAGGAATGAGCCATGTAGTGGAGGGTAGGGTGCAGGAATGAGCCATGTAGTGCAGGGTCGGGTGCAGGGGTGAGTCATGTAGTGGAGGGTAAGGTACAGGAATGAGCCATGTAGTGGAGGGTAGAGTACAGGGGTGAGTCATGTAGTGGAGGGTAGGGTACAGGAATGAGCCATGTAGTGGAGGGTAGGGTGCAGGGGTGAGCCATGTAGTGGAGGGTAGGGTGCAGGGGTGAGTCATGTAGTGGAGGGTAGGGTGCAGGAATGAGCCATGTAGTGGAGGGTAGGGTACAGGAATGAGCCATGTAGTGGAGGATAGGGTACAGGACTGAGCAGGTGAAGGCGAGTTTGAAGAGGTGGGTTTTGAGGGCTTGCTTGAATGATGATAGGGTGGGAGCCTTACGGATGTGGATGGGGTGGGGGGATGCAGCAGCTGAGAAGGCCCTGTCACCCCAGGTCCGGTGCTTGGTCCTGATGGTCTTCTGATTGGGGCGTGGAGGGGGAGGATGTCTGAAAGGTAGTGAGGGGCCGGGTTGTTTAGGGCTTTGTAGGTGGTGAGTAATATTTTAAAGTCTATCCTGAATTTGACCGTGAGCCAGTGAAGGTTGCGTAGGACCGGGGTGATGTGTTTGTATCATTTGTAAATAACACAAATTATATAATGTATATATAAAATATATCATACTAAATATTGTAAATAATGTGTAATAAATAAGTGAATCAAAGATGGCACCAAAGCCTATGTTCATGTACATTAGGTCACCGGTGCCAGGTGACCATTAAAGGCATTGCTCACAAGTTGATAAAAGGTGAAGATATTATTTGAAAATATTTTTGAAAAAACATTTGACCTCACAGGAAGCATTACTTGCAGTACCACCAGACTTCAGACTTCAGAACCACTCAGGCTGTGAGACCCCTTAACTCATCCTCTACATATGCAGTTTATTTGGGTTTTTGTTGTGTGGCTAATATGGGATTGCAATCTGCATTTTGTTGCGTAACACTGTTGTACAATCACAATACAAAATATATTGTAACCATATTTGTAAAAAAGACAAGAAAACTCTTGATTTTTTTTAAATAACTGTACTAAAAAGAACCATTATCAAAACCTTAAACTTAATGTCAATCCTGCAGCAAATGACATGTGTAATTCAAAAGAATTATCACCAGATATTTGCCATCAAAACCTGTAATATGATAATATGTCAGATGAGTTTTTAGTTGTATTGGGCAGTTTATTTTCATCTTTTTCATTGCTTACATTTCAGTAGTTTCCCCAGTAGAAATATAAGTCCACAAAGATAAGGTCACGGTACACTTCCAGATTTTATTTTAGAGCGTAATAAAGTTGACATGATCAGCATATGTTGTAAAAACATCAGCAGCTTAGTTTGACTGATTATGATGATGATGATGATGATGATGATGATTAGCTGTAATACATGCTGAACAGCTGGTCCTCTGGTGTGGTCAGAACAACCTGGAGCTGAACAAGCCCCAAACTGTGGAGATGACAGTGGACTTCAGGAGGAGCCCTCCAACACTACCCCCCCTTACCATACTCAACAGCATGCTGTCTACGGTGGAGTCCTTCAGGTTTCTGGGATCCACAATCTCTCAGGACCTGAAGTGGGCCGCCAACATCATCACCATCCGGAAAAAGGCCCAGCAGAGGTTGTACTTCCCGCGCCAGCTGATCCTGTTCTACTCCGCCATCGTCCAGTCTGTTCTCTGTTTTTCAATTACTGTGTGGTTTGGATCGGCCACCAAACAGGACAGAGACAGACTACAACGCATAGTCAGGTCTGCTGAGAGAACTATTGGTTCCAGCCTGCCCGCCATCCTGGACTTGTACACCTCCAGAGTCAGGAAGCGGGCTGGAAAGATCACTACAGACCCTTCACACCCTGGACACAAGCTGTTCCAACTCCTCCCCTCTGGTAGGCGCTACAGAGCACTGTACGCCAAAACTACCAGACACCGGAACAGCTTCTTCCCTCTGGAAATCACTCTGTTGAACAATTAATCACCTCCATCTGCACTACTTGCACTACTACCACCTTTCTGCACTACATCCCCATGTCACTGTTGTTGTTGTTTATATTGTACATACATGTTGACATTGTTGTCTTTAATGTCTTTTTTATATTTATCCTGTTATTTCTAATTGTAATTTAAATGTTGTACGTTGAGAGAGTACGTGTAACCGGAGTCAAATTCCATGTACGTGCACACGTACGTGGCCAATAAAGCTGATTCTGATGAGGCCGTGTGTGGCAATGTCATAGTTAGTAGTTCTCGCCAGTGGCTGAGGAGGATTTGACTGGATTAGCTGGTCTCGGGTTCCTATAATAGCAGATGTAAGATCACTGCTCCCAATCCTATCTGCAGCCATTACAAGTCTGAGTCAGAGCACTGATGCTTTGCCTCAGACTCATTAACCTTAGAGCTCACTGAGGGATTAAGGTAACAGGAGGATTGGAGTGCAGACACCCTGATGAGAAGCATATGGGAGAATGTTTTGACTAACTGCAGAAGGGCTATGACGATGTAAAGCACCAGACAAGCTTATAATACTTGTGTCAGTTTCTATGACTCATTAATGCACGTGTTAATATTGAGTCCTTATAATGGAGCTCAGGAGGTGTAGCAGGTCGTCCACTAATAGGAAGATCCCCGGCTCCCCCAGTCCGAATGTTGAAGTGTTCTTGGGCAAGATACTGAACCCCAAACTGCTCCCGTCGGCTGTGCCAGGGCTTTGAGAAGTCAGAAGAGAAAGACATATATACATATATACATATATATGTATTTGACATAATAGTGGGTAGAACTGTCCCGGATTTGATCCCCATATTGACTTTGTGCTGAGTTTGCATCTTCTCCCCATGTTTGTGTAGGTTCACAGAATGTTGACATCCACACTAAAGGTCATGGCCTTTCAGAATAATAATGTAGAAATACTGCTGTCATTAAATATGCAGGAAATGATGTTTGTTATAATGCTGTCTTTATACAGCATTATAACTGTAGATGGCATTTCCCTGGCATCCAACACCACTGTAAAGAATCTCAGCGTTATCTTTGACCGAGACTTGTCCTTTAACTCCCACGTTAAGCAAATCTCAAGGATTGCATTTTTTCATCTACGTAACATTTCAAAAATCAGGCACATCTTGTCTCAAAAAGATGCAGAAAAGCTGGTTCACGCGTTTGTTACTTCCAGACTAGATTACTGCAACTCCTTATTATCAGGCTGCTCTAATAAGTCTCTTAAATCCCTCCAGTTGATCCAGAATGCTGCAGCTCGTGTACTCACAAAAACTAAGAAAAGAGATCACATTACTCCTGTATTAGCTGCTCTGCACTGGCTCCCTGTAAAATCAAGAATCACATTTAAAATTCTTCTCCTCACCTACAAAGCCTTGATTGGTGATGCACCATCATATCTTAAGGAGCTTGTAGTACCATATTGCCCCACTAGAGAGCTGCGCTCACTAAAATTGAATTGAATTGAATTGAATTGAATTGAATACAGCCAGGAATACAATTCTAGTGGAGAAATACCGAATCAAATAATTTTCAAATTCAAATATATTACATATATATATATATATATATATATATATATATATATATATATATAATATTAAGTATCTTGGACAAGTACTTTTTGTTGTTTTACAATTTTTCTATAGATTCAATTTCAATTCAATTCAGTTTATTTTGTATAGCCCAATGTCACAAATTACAAATTTGCCTCAGAGGGCTTTACAATCTGTACACATACGACATCCCTGTCCCAGGACATCACATCGAATCAGGAAAAACTCCCCAAAAATAACCTTTCACAGAGAAAAAAGGGAAGAAACCTTCAGGAGAACAACAGAGGAGGATCCCTCTCCGCGGATGGACAGATGCAATAGATGTCATGTGTACAGAATGAACAGCATTACAAAGTTACATAAACACATTACATGAATATGACAATGTATGAATGGAACTCCAATCCATGAAACAGAAGGAGGTAGAGAGGAGGGGGGGCGGGGCGCATCAGCAGGGCCAACGCGGGAGTCCGGCTCACCAGGCATCAGACACCTCCAGGTCCAATGGACCCTATGAGACGTGAAGTCACAAAGACTCCGGGGAGGAAGCAGAGTTAATAAGGTGCAATGGAGAGATGTAAATTCATCCATAAGGAGAGAGAGCAGAGGAGATAGGTGCTCATTGTATCCTAAAACATCCCCCAGCAGCCTATAAGCCTATAGCAGCATATCAAGGGGCTCGACCAGGGCAAACCTGATTCAGCCCTAACTATAAGCACTATTAAAGAGGAAAGTCTTAAGTCTATTCTTAAATGAGGTGACTGTGTCTGCCTCCCGGACTGAAAGTGGAAGCTGGTTCCATAAAAGAGGAGCTTGATAACTGAAGGCTCTTGCTCCCATCCTATATTTTAGGACTCTAGGAACCACAAGTTGCCCCGCATTTATTGAGCGCAGCTCTCTAGTGGGGCAATATGGTACTACATGCTACATATAGCTTTAACAGAAGATGATCAATGACCAAAAATAACATGATTTGACAATCAGTCGACGACAGGCCAGACTTGACTAATCAGATTGGACTATGTACGATGTAAAGTATACTGCACAAGCTCATTGTCCTAAGCGGTAGCTAAGGCCCTGTCTGGGAGCTGTGATTATAAAATTAACAGCAGCAGATCTGGTCCTCTCACCATGAGCTCCTTAGACTTCTGATGACGTTAAAGTTGCAACTCCTTCAATGCTCAATACTCTTTCTAAAGACAATGGGATGCCAAATGGTCCACAACAGGGTTCACCTGGGTACCTGGTGGTATCCTCAGAGGACGGCCAGCAGGCAGCTACCCACCTGGTTTCCAGCTTAGTCAGAAAACAGGAAGAAGTAGCTGTGAGTGAAAATCACATCCAGTGTATTTGTCTAGAATACAGTATGATCTTTGATTGCATATGCTTCTAAATCACAGCTCTTAACAGTAAGAATACAGAGAGGTTATTTATTTGTTGTCCATTTGGCTAAGATTTGCCACAAAATGTGTGAGTTTGGCACAAATGAGCCTCAAATTAGTACCAATACAGACAATGATTCTGCGGAAAAACAACTGACCTGCCGAAAAAACATTTGATCTGCCAGAATAACAACTGACCTGCCGGAATAAAAACTGATATGCTAGAAAAAAGACTGATCTGCCAGAAAAACGACTGATTTGCCAGAATAACATCTGATCTGCCGGAATAAAAACTGATCTGCCGGAATAATGATTGATCTGCCATAAAAACAACTGACCTGCAGGAATAACAGCTGACCTGCTGAAATAATGACTGTCCTGCCGGAATAACAGCTAATCTGCCATAAAAATGACTGACGTGCCAGAATAATGATTTATCTGCCTGATTTATCTGCCTGAATAACAACTGACCTGCTGTAATACCAACTGACAACTGACATGCTGAATAATAACTGACCTGCCAGAATACCGATTGATCTGCCAGAATAACAACTGACCTGCTGGAATAATGGCTGACCTGTTGGAATAACAGCTGACTTGCTGGAATAATGTCTGACCTGCTGGAATAACAACTGATCTGCTGGAGTAAAGGCTGACCTGCTGGAATAATAGCTGACCTGTAGAAATAACCACTAAACTGTAGGATTAACAGCTGACCTGCTGAAATAAGACTGACCTACGGGAATAACAGCTGATCTGCTGAAATAACACCTGGCTTTCTAAAATAACAACTGGCCTTCCGGAATAACGGTTGACCTGCTGTAATAAGGCTGGCCGGTCATTCGCTAAACCCACACCCCTCTCTGTTGTCACAACTATTAAGCTTTCCATTCTCATATGTAGTTTACAAAGATGACAGAAGCAGAACAACATTGAATTTATAATTATAATTATGTCCACTGGACACAATGTCCATGTCCTAGTCTGATCATTTCTGAATTTCTCAAATCAAAAGGCGAATACAGCACCACCAGTAAGCCTTCTTGCCAGTTTACACTTGTAGCTACCTCAAAATGCACCCAATGTCAATTATTACATGTTATTTTTAGACTTTCAAAGATCCTAGAAAAGTTATTAAAATACAGCTACAGTATATAACAAAACAAAGGACAGCTGTGCCATACGTCATATTTAATTGAAAGTGGCCCTCAGCCTTTTTAAATGGCTTCTTCCTTAACCTCTCTCTTTCTCCCAAGGCCTCCATTCCACGGTTTGGTAAAGGTTTTGTGTTTTGTTTGCATCCATCAAACTCTACACTCTTCCATATATGCTGCATTTATTATTGACATAATTATGATCATTATAATTATAAAATACATACCAGTGTCAGTCAGATTTATTGTGTGTCTTTACTGTGCTGCTGTCACTGAATATGAGAGTATTATCCACAAAAAAAAACTAAATTAGATTTCAACATTGGGCCCCTCTTTAAGTCCCTCTTCACTCCAAAATGTGCTGTGCTCATTGTCACTACTGTGATGTTTGAACTTCACTCTGCACAATGATGTGCAGAGTTTGACACAGTAAGACTGTTTTCACATTTATCTGCTGACGGGATGAAATTGTTTCTTTACATTACGGCCGGGAGTCAGTCCGTCATCAGTCCTGGGAACATAGGCTTCATTAGAACCAGAACTTGTAACTATTAACACTCATCAAGACTGCTGATCAAGGTTTCAATTTACGCTGTAGACAAGTTTGTTACCTTGTAGACCCATCAAGATGATTTCAGATTCTGGCACCACACAACTGAAGGCTGTTCTTAAAACTGCTATATATCTGCAGGGTTTTTAGAGGACTAGGAGGGTGCTCGTTGAAAACATCTCTGTTCTAAACGGGCAGAATATTTTTCCTGTGGTGTTGCTGCTTTCTGAAAAGTAGTTAACACTCAACTCACTTTCTTGTGGTCCTCAGCAACACACCTGCCTTGACATACTGTAGACACACCCAAGTCACAGCTACACAAGATCAGAAACACAGTGAAATACACTCTGGTTCAGGAAAAAACACATGGGGCACTTTATCACTATAGGCTTTAGCCCCCCCAAAATGTTCTTTAGCCCCCCCAAATGTTTTTGCTTTGTTATGTCATTAAATTAAACTATTGTTTCTGACACGGACACGTTATTTATAACTAACATACTACATATGTGCGTGCGTTCAGGTTTGTATGTTTTCTCCCCCTTCAAACTACAATCCAATAGCCTATCATCATACTTAACCATATAATACCTGGACACTAGGAGCTTGGGGAAGCTGCTGCGCTGACTCTCTCACTCTGCCAAGTAACGTCTCTCGCCAACGACACCAATGAGGTAAGTAAATGATAAAAGTAAAAAAAAGTAAATGATGCACGGAGTGAACCTGTAAGTCCAGGTAGTTACAGCATGTGGCTGTCGGTAGTTGTTAACGATTGTTACATTTAGGTTTACCTGTAATTCCAGGTAGTTACAGCATGTGGCTATCGGTAGTTGTCCAAATGAGTGAGGAGTCCTTACTTTAAATCCAAGCCAGTTGTTTATTTCGTAAACTTGTAGAGACCATATGAACTTGAATACAGCCGAGTATATCAGGCTAACATTTAACTTGGCGGGAGGTGCGCGCACTGAACCCGAACTCAACTGCGCATGTGCACTTCCTCGAGTACGGTGTCTCGTAGCGTGCTTACAGAGCGCAAACATTATCATTCACCAGAATGATCTACAGTAGTTGTTAGCGAGTGTTACCTGCTTACATTCAGGTTCACCTGTAGGTCCAGGTAGTTACAGAATGTTTCTATCGGTAGTTGTTAACAAGGTTTAACTGCTTACATTTAGCTTAACTTGTAAGTCCAGGTAGTTACAGAATGTGGCTGTCTGTAGTTGTTAACGATTGTTACTCTTAGGTTTACCTGTAAATCCAGGTAGTTACAGCATGTGGCTGTCGGTAGTTGTTAACGATTGTTACTCTTAGGTTTACCTGTAAGTCCAGGTAGTTACAGCATGTGGCTATGGGTATTAGTTAACGATTGTTATCTGCTTACATTTAGGTTTACCTGTAAGTCCAGGTAGTTACAGAATGTGGCTGTCTGTAGTTGTTAACGAGTGTTACCTGCTTAGGTTTACCTGTAAATCCGGGTAGTTACAGAATGTGTCTATCGGTAGTTGTTAACGAGTGTTAACTGTTTACATTTAGGTTAACTTCTAAATCCGGGTAGTTACAGAATCTGTCTATCGGTAGTTGTTAATGAGTGTTAACTGTTTACATTTAGGTTAACTTGTAAATCCAGGTAGTTACAGCATGTGGCTGTCGGTAGTTGTTAACGAGTGTTACCTGCTTACATTCAGGTTTACCTGTAAGTCCAGGTAGTTACAGAATGTGGCTGTCGGTAGTTGTTAACAAATGTTACTTTTAGGTTTACCTGTAAGTCCAGGTAGTTACAGCATGTGGCTATTGGTAGTAGTTAACAATTCTTACCTGCTTACATTCAGGTTTACCTGTAAGTCCAGGTAGTTACAGCATGTGGCTGTCGTAGTTGTTAACGAGTGTTACGTGCTTACATTTAGGTTTAGCTGTAAGTTCAGGTAGTTACAGAATGTGGCTGTCGGTAGTTGTTAACAAATGTTACTTTTAGGTTTACCTGTAAGTCCAGGTAGTTACAGCATGTGGCTATCGGTAGTAGTTAACAATTCTTACCTGCTTACATTTAGGTTTACCTGTAAGTCCAGGTAGTTACAGAATGTGGCTGTCTGTAGTTGTTAACGAGTGTTACCTGCTTAGGTTTACCTGTAAATCTGGGTAGTTACAGAATGTGTCTATCGGTAGTTGTTAACGAATGTTAACTGTTTACATTTAGGTTAACTTCTAAATCCGGGTAGTTACAGAATCTGTCTATCGGTAGTTGTTAATGAGTGTTAACTGTTTACATTTAGGTTAACTTGTAAATCCAGGTAGTTACAGCATGTGGCTGTCGGTAGTTGTTAACGAGTGTTACCTGCTTACATTTAGGTTTACCTGTAAGTCCAGGTAGTTACAGAATGTGGCTGTCGGTAGTTGTTAACAAATGTTACTTTTAGGTTTACCTGTAAGTCCAGGTAGTTACAGCATGTGGCTATCGGTAGTAGTTAACTATTCTTACCTGCTTACATTCAGGTTTACCTGTAAGTCCAGGTAGTTACAGCATGTGGCTATCGGTAGTAGTTAATAATTCTTACCTGCTTACATTCAGGTTTACCTGTAAATCCAGGTAGTTACAGCATGTGGCTGTCGGTAGTTGTTAACGAGTGTTACGTGCTTACATTTAGGTTTAGCTGTAAGTCCAGGTAGTTACAGAATGTGGCTGTCGGTAGTTGTTAACAAATGTTACTTTTAGCTTTACCTGTAAGTCCAGGTAGTTACAGCATGTGGCTATCGGTAGTAGTTAACAATTCTTACCTGCTTACATTCATGTTTACTTGTAAGTCCAGGTAGTTACAGAATGTGGCTGTCGGTAGTTAATGATTGTTACCTGCTTACATTTAGATTTACCTGTAAGTCCAGGTAGTTACAGAATGTGGCTGTCTGTAGTTGTTAACGAGTGTTACCTGCTTAGGTTTACCTGTAAATCCGGGTAGTTACAGAATGTGTCTATCGGTAGTTGTTAACGAGTGTTAACTGTTTACATTTAGGTTAACTTCTAAATCCGGGTAGTTACAGAATGTGTCTATCGGTAGTTGTTAATGAGTGTTAACTGTTTACATTTAGGTTAACTTGTAAATCCAGGTAGTTACAGCATGTGGCTGTCGGTAGTTGTTAACGAGTGTTACCTGCTTACATTTAGGTTTACCTGTAAGTCCAGGTAGTTACAGAATGTGGCTGTCGGTAGTTGTTAACAAATGTTACTTTTAGGTTTACCTGTAAGTCCAGGTAGTTACAGCATGTGGCTATCGGTAGTAGTTAACAATTCTTACCTGCTTACATTTAGGTTTAGCTGTAAGTCCAGGTAGTTACAGCATGTGGCTGTCGGTAGTTGTTAACGAGTGTTACGTGCTTACATTTAGGTTTAGCTGTAAGTCCGGGTAGTTACAGAATGTGGCTGTCGGTAGTTGTTAACAAATGTTACTTTTAGGTTTACCTGTAAGTCCAGGTAGTTACAGCATGTGGCTATCGGTAGTAGTTAACAATTCTTACCTGCTTACATTCATGTTTACTTGTAAGTCCAGGTAGTTACAGAATGTGGCTGTCGGTAGTTAATGATTGTTACCTGCTTACATTTAGCTTTACTTGAGGCAAATGAAAGGGAAGTTAGAAACTGTCTCCATTGAGCGAGTGTGTGAATGAGCAAATTCGAAATACAAGAAATAACTATTGACATCTCTCTATTCTTTGCATTAATATAGATTATTATAATATTTTTTTCCATTGAATGGTATATTTGACACTGAACTAGTTAATCTTAATCTCACTGATAGTGTGCAAATGAGCATAACATATCACAATGACCCTGAAATTCATATACTGAATGCAAACAAACTACAGAGCAAAATCACACTCTTTCTGATTGAACTAATCTATGAACTGTCGTAAACAATGGATATCCGGGTCCCCAAGAAAATTTGCTGGGCGCTACGTGCGCACACATTCACAAAAGTAACGCCCCCCATGGGGCTTAGCCCCCCCTTCTTTGAATCCTACAAACGCCCCTGATGAAACTCCAGACAGTCTCAAAATGATTCGTTTCTTGACTGTCTGTGTTATGCTAGTATAACTGCTGTTTTAGACAAGAATTACCGTGCTAGTCATGCCAAAAACCGCTACTGCCACCTATTGGCGAAAATTAGTATCGACCTTGCAGCTACTTTAGGTGAAAGAGGTGAGTTTAAAAGTCACACAAAGCTTTTTAAATTATAATAACCAGATAATGGTAGCGGTGGGGGAAGGTACTATATATATATAATACAATTACAATTCTGAAAACGATGTTAGCCCTTAAAATATCCAGAGGGCCACATAGGCGGTCTGGAATACAGCAGAGATGTCTTGCCTTTTATAGTATATGGCACATTTGCATTGGACTCATCTCTAGGGATGGGTATCATTTAGTTTTTTTTCCGATACCTGGTGCTAAACCGATACTCTTAAATGATACCGGTGCCTAAACGGTGCCTGAACCGATACTTCTTTTTGTTTAAACACAAAACAACGATTGACAACATTAAAGAAAGGTTTTTTTTTTTGCCAAAGCACATTTTTTTTCTTCAACCTCAACAATATGTTAACTGTTTAAAAGTATACTATAAATAATACAAAATCTGTGCTTCAAACTATGAACAATAACAACAGTTACAGTATACTTAAACAAATATAAAGAATACAAAACACACTCAAACTTTTCTTCTTTTGCAGAAATATGAGCAAAATACGACACCTCTCCTGATTAATTGCATGTCCTGCACAGGAGAAACCCTCTCAGATGGTGTCAATGAGGCCTGTACACACAGGTATGTGTCTGAAAGTGCAGACTTCATCCACCACCAGGCTGCAGGGTTTGATGGGGTTGAAGGCAGACTTTTGTAGATTTCAATCTCTTTCTGGACCTGTTCAACGATGGAGAGGGCACTGCCTTTAGTGGTCGTTGCCTGAAGAAGCTCTCGGTCCTCATCCTCGAAAAGCTTCTCTGGGCTGACTTCTTGGCACAAAAAATACATAGTAGTGTTTAGACAAACATGCTTCAAAAGAAATGCATTAATTTGAATAAATAAAATTACATTGGAGGATATTTATTAGTCTTTTTGACGAATTGTATTAATGGGACAGATCTTATACAAATATCGTTTTTCACATCACTTTTCTCCCCCATCGGGAGAGACAGGGAGCGCCCCAAACTGCCCGCTGATGTGCTCGGCTCGGGCTCACGCAGACAGTCGAACACGGTGTCTCTGCTTACAAGTGGATGTTATCCGTTGCCAAATGTGTTTCATTACATTTTACGTGTTCCCCCTTTATACACAATTATTTTTGTTGCATTGTACCATATTGGCACCGGTTTTCTGTACCCAACCCTACTCATCTCTGGTGGGGATAAGTCCGCCTACAGATACTGACCATCTGGTAACCTGGTGCAGTCAAAACAACCTGGAGCTCAACGCTCTAAAGACCGTGGAGATGGTCTTGGGTTTCCTGAAGAACACATCCCCACCAACACCTGTCACCCTCTGTGACTCCCCCATTAACACGGTGGAGTCCTTCCGCTTCTTGGGCTCCACCATAACCCAGAACATCAGCTCCATCACCTAGAATGCCTCAGCACAGGATGTTCTTGCTCAGGCAGCTGAAGAAGTTCAACCTGCCAAAGACCATGGATGGTGCATGTCTACACCTCCATCATTGAGTCCATCCTCTGCTCCTCCATCAGCGTCTGGTACGCTGCAGCCACTAACAAGGACCAGGGCAGGACTGCAGCATATCATTCGCTCTGCTGAGAGGTGATTGGCTGCAATCTGTCCCTCCAGGACTTGATCGCCTCCAAGACCCTGAAGTGGGCAAGGAGGATTGTAGCTGACCGCTCTCACCCTGGACACAAACTGTTTGAGTCCGGTGAGTCCGATGGCTGCGGTCAATCCGGACCAAGACCTCACGCCACAAGAACAGTTTATTTTCCAGCTGGAGTACATCTGTTTGTTGTTTACCATATTTATCTATTTATTGTCCTTTATTATATCTTAATTTTTTATTGTTTTATTCTATATCTATGTTTATTGTTATGCACCTTTCACTGATTCAAATTCCTACTGTGCAACGTAGTTGGCCAATAAATTATTCTAATTCTCCATTTTTCAATGAAGGTGCAGTATATGTAAATGTAACAAGGTAATTTAACTTTTTGGAGTGAAACAAACACAACAGACATAAATTAGTTAATCTTTAATAGATAATGCAAGACCGACTTTGTGATACGTTTCTTTAAAATTAGCATTTCATCTATATAATTAAGTATAGGAATCACAGCTGTCCACTATGAACCAGACAACTACTACAACGTCACATGTCAGGCAGTGGCGTCATAGGTTACATCACTGACTCATGAATTCTTCTAAGCAGGTAGACTACTTAGCTGAACTGCGACGGGAAAGGTCAGTCAGCTGGACCCAGCCCTTGTGTCGGTCAGTATAGAACCGGGCCGACACAGCGTCCCGTTACCGGCGAGCAGTGTCCGTCCCAGTGGTCTGTAGGAATGAATGCTGACACATCCACGCAGTCAGCGAGGGCGCGCGCGGGACGAGTTGGAGAGCGGGCAGAGTGATGCGTTCATGGGACGAGGCCACTTAGTCGCTGCTGCTGCGGGAAGTCCACGGACAGCGGCGCGAAGGCGGCACACCTGGACCACGCACGGGTAACATGTCTCTGCTGAAACAGCGCGGGAGAGAGCTCGAGCACTTCGACGGACTGTCGCTCATTTACTGGTAAGTTGGCTCGGAGAGAGAGAACGCAATGATGAGTCTACAGTTTATTATACATCTGCAAATGGTTCGTCATGTTTTATGGTTTCAGACCAACGTGGTTCGGCTGTTCTTTTGATAACACTTGTTATTCTCATGTAACGTTAAATCAAGTCATCACCAAGGGGTCATATCTGAACTCATATCTCAACATATCTGGTTCTCCCGTACTAGCCACATGACCAACAATGTGTGAAGTCTAACATTTCGTTTTTTAAATTGTAATGTGAACTATTATTTATTTCACCTGGATGTGCGATGTAGCTGTGTGTGACGGTGACGAGGATGGCGTGGATTTTACTCTCTTTTTATTTGTTTATTTATTTATTTAAAATCTGGAAATACACACTTAAAATGTTATTTAAATGTTTTTTTCTTGGTCTAATGTAGGATTTATTGTTCATGTTCTAAACAATACAACAACACAAGTTGCAGTGCATCAAGTATTTCAAAGTGGAAGATAATGGAATTTTTAGTAACTTCCCTGCTACAATAGTGGTTGTAGCAGATGTTTCAGTCACTATCAAACCCTGCAGATTAAGCACACTTATTAACACAGTAACACCACCTGTGCACCTCTTTTAAATTACACTGAGAAAATGAAGAAGATAATTCAATGCCGGTATTTAATTGATTATTATTTTTGGGGGAATATAGAATGAAACTACAGATGAAAAATAGCCTCTTGGCTAACTCTGGCACATTTACAGAAATGTTTATATTAATGTGCACTGTCCCTTATCAAATAAACAAATATAAAAAAGAAAATTTAAAAAAAGAATTACATGAATAACAATATTTAGAGCCAAATAGTAAAACATGTAGCATCTATAACGCAAAAGAGAAAGCTTGTCTCTCCCAGATAAAGACTGAACGAGTTTTCCATATACAACTATATAAATCAAGATGAAATGTGAATGATCCCATGGGAAAGTAGAGCAGATTGGAGAGGTGGTCATTTTGTTCTTGTGATCTGTCCTGAGGGGAGGAGTCAGTCAGCTGAATGTAGGTGCTGAGTGGACTGTTGAGGCTGGTCAGCTGGTAGCGCTTAAAGGCAAGGTGAGGAGAGGAGAAATGACAGTGTTGGGTAGCCGTCTCTCCCACAAACAGAACCACCCCTAAAGTTGCCCTGATGATTCTCTCCTCCCAGAAGTTACCCGAGCTCTGGGATTACTTTCTGATTTACGTCTCAGGAGCCCTAAAGTTTAATCCTGACAGCCAAGACATAGACCTGGGACTGTTTCCTCTCAGGATGAACCCCACCATTAAGACCAGGTAGGTGTGACACAGAGTCAGGGGCAGCGGGGAGGATGCTTCATAATCTGCTCTTATACATGACTGATGTGCTTCACTGCAAATGTTCAGCGATGTTGAGAAAACAGGAGAATGAGTCATGTGTGGAATGCTTACTATCTTTAAAGATGTGCTGTTTTGCAGGAATAACAGAAACTGGTTTGTTAAGTTTGTACCACTGACAAGATATAAGTCTGTAGTTAGTACAGTATTAGTATTTAGTAATACACAAATGTAAAACGAATTATAGAGAAGGTAGATATATTGATAAGAAAAAGCAGTGCTTTTAATCAAATGGCTAGATTTAAGATTTATCCGAAACATAAACTTGGTAAACTGTACTGTTACTGTGCGTTACTCTGATAATATTTAAAATGATGTATTCTTGATTAATATCTGAAATGAAAGGGTGCAGATGTGACTGTACTGGGCTCGGCGAGGAAGGAAATGATTCTCGGTCATCCGGACCTATTACTGAATTTGTATTGATGCAATGAGTACAAAATACAATGCTTGCCCTGTAGCTTGCATAATCTGTCACTCAAAGTGAAAGCCATGGCTGATTAGATCTCGTGAGGCGGTTTGGCTGCAGTAGTGGTTATACAGTATATGAAAGCATAATGACTCATCATGATTTGTAGCCTACAACATCAAACACAAATGTAAAACGATGTGAAATGAAGAGAGCATTGTGTCTGGGAAAGGACTGTTCAGTTTTGAAGACTTGAATTATTTGGTTCCCAATGTGTGGTCCGTGATCCACCAGGTGGTCCCCTGCAAAGGGAAGAATGGTCTCTACAGAAGCCATAGATACTCTGTAACAGTAACAGCGTGTGGTCTTATTTTGGGATGGCATCAATCATTAGCAGAAGCTGTCACGTGTACTTTAGTCTATTGTTTCCTTCTTGTCTCTTATTACTAACACATGGAGTCACATGGAGTCATATGGACTGACAGGTCATTCGTTCATTGGACAGTTTTTGGTGATGTAACTCTGTCCTGACAGCGCCATCACAAAAGCACAGCACCCTTGCTCATATTTCTCTGGCACAGAGCATTGTGGGTCAGAATTGTCTACCATACATGTACTTGTGTTAGACATCCTGGTATTTTTGCCATAGGCAAGGCAAGGTACGTTTATTTGTATAGCACATTTCAACAACAAGGCAATTCAAAGTGCTTCACATAAAACCATTAAAAGCATCAAAACATAATGCAAAAGAAAACAAGATTTTAAAACAATTAACAAGATTCATTAAAACATTAAAAAGTCAAAAAGCAAGAAATAAAATAAAAAAGAATAGTGCAGTTTAAGAAATAAAATGCTGTAGTGAGATGCAGAAATTGAAAGATTTCCTTGAATCTAGTTCAATTAAAGGCAACAGCAAACAGACAAGTCTTCAATCTGGATTTAAAGGAGCTGAGGGTCTCTGAGGGTCTCAGCAGACCTGCAGCTTTCAGGGACTTTGTTCCAGAAATGTGGAGCCGAAGAACTGAACGCTGCTTCTCCATGTTTAGTTCTGACTCTTGGAACAGGAAGTAGACCAGTCCCAGACCACCTGAGGGGTCGGGATGGTTCATAAGGTAGCAGTAGATCACACATGTATTTAGGCCCTAAACCATTCAGTGATTTATAAATCAGCAACAGGATCCATCCATCCATCCATTATCACCCGCTTATCCGGGGTCGGGTCGCGGTGGCAGCAGGTTCAGCAGGCCGACCCAGGCTTCCCTCTCACCCGCAGCACTTTCCAGCTCATTCTGGGGGATCCCGAGGCGTTCCAAGGCCAGCTGGGAGATATAATCCCTCCAGCGTGTCCTCGGTCTTCCCCGGGGCCTCCTACCAGTTGGACGTGCCCGGAAAACCTCTAATGGGAGGCGTCCAGGAGGCATCGTAACTAGATGCCCGAACCACCTCAGCTGACTCCTTTCGACACGAAGGAGCAGCGACTCGACTCCAAGCTCCCCCCTGATGTCCGAGCTCCTTACCCTATCTCTAAGGCTGAGCCCGGCCACCCTACGGAGGAAGCTCATTTCGGCCGCTTGTATCCGAGATCTCGTTCTTTCGGTCACGACCCAGAGTTCGTGACCATAGGTGAGGGTTGGAACGTAGACCGACCAGTAAATGGAGAGCTTTGCCTTCCGGCTCAGCTCCCTCTTCACTAAGACGGACCGGTACAGCTCCTGTTTTACTGCTGCAGCCGCACCGATCCGCCTATCGATCTCCCGCTCCACCTTACCCTCACTCGTGAACAAGACCCCGAGATACTTGAACTCCTTCGCTTGGGGTAGGCAGTTTGCCCCCACCTGGAGGGAGCAATCCGCCGGTTTCCGGCAGAGCACCATGGCCTCAGATTTGGAGGTGCTAACTCTCATCCCTGCCGCTTCGCACTCGGCTGCAAAACGCCCCAGTGAATGCTGGAGGTCACGGTCCGAGGAGGCAAACAGGACCACATCATCCGCAAACAGCAGAGAGGCGATCCCGAGACTCCCGAACCGGATCCTCTCCGCCCCTGGCTGCGCCTAGATATCCTGTCCATGAAGGTCACGAACAGGACCGGTGATAAAGGGCAGCCCTGGCGGAGGCCAACACCCACCGGGAACGTGTCTGACTTACTACCGAGGAGACGAACACAGCTCCTACTGCAGGCATACAGAGACCGGATGGCCCGTGCCAACGGGTCCGGCACCCCATACTCCCGCAGCACCCCCCACAAAAACCCCCGAGGGACCCGGTCGAAAGCCTTCTCCAGGTCTACAAAGCACATGTAAACTGGTTGGGCAAACTCCCAGGACCCCTCCAGTAATCTTGCGAGGGTAAAGAGCTGGTCCACTGTTCCACGACCGGGACGGAATCCGCACTGTTCGTCCTGAATCTGAGGTTCGACAAGCGGTCGGAGCCTCCTCTCCAGCACCCTGGCATAAGCTTTTCCCGGGAGGCTGAGCAGTGTGATACCACGATAGTTCGAGCACACTCTCCGGTCCCCCTTCTTGAAGATGGGAACCACCACCCCGGTCTGCCAGTCCATGGGCACTGTTCCCGACCCCCATGCGACACTGAAAAGGCGTGTCAACCAAGACAGCCCAACAATGTCCAGCGCTTTCAGCATCTCAGGGCGGATCTCATCCACCCCTGGCGCCTTGCCACCAAGGAGCTTTTTGACTACCTTAGCGATCTCTGCCAGGGATATGGGTGAATCCACCCCAAAGTCTTCCGGCGCTGCCCCCTCTCCGGGGGACATGTTGGCCGGGGTTTAGGAGTTCCTCAAAGTGCTCTTTCCACCGCCCGACGATGTCCCCAGTCCGGGTCAGCAGTTCCCCCCCCCTGCTGAGAACAGCCTGGGGTAAACCCTGCTTTCCCTTCCTGAGCCGTCGGATGGTTTGCCAGAACTTCCTTGAGGCCAACCGAAAGTCCTTCTCCATGGCCTCCCCGAACTCCTCCCATGCCCGAGTTTTAGCCTCCGCGACCATCGTCGCTGCAGCCCTTTTGGCCCGCCGGTACCCGTCAGCTGCTTCAGGAGACCCCTGGGCCAGCCAGGCCCGAAAGGCCTCCTTCTTCAGTTTGACGGCTACCCTCACCCCCGGTGTCCACCACCGGGTTCTAGGATTGCCGCCACGACAGGCACCGATGACCTTCCGGCCACAGCCCCGAGCAGCCGCGTCCACAATAGAGGCTTTTGAACAAGGTCCACTCGGATTCCATGTCCCCAGCCTCCCTCGGGATTTGTGAGAAGTTCTTCCGGAGGTGGAGTTGAAGACCTCCCGGACAGGATCCTCTGCCAGACGTTCCCAGTTCACCCTCACTACACGTTTGGGCTTGCCAGGTCTCTCTAGCCGAGTCCCCCGCCATCTGATCCAACTCACCACCAGGTGGTGATCAGTTGACAGCTCTGCTCCTCTCTTCACCCGAGTGTCCAAGACATACGGCCGCAGATCAGATGATACGATTACAAAGTCGATCATTGATCTCCGGCCTAAGGTGTTCTGGTACCAGGTACACTTATGAGCCACCTTATGTTCGAACATGGTGTTCGTTATGGACAAACTGTGGCTAGCACAGAAGTCCAACAACAAAACACCATTCGGGTTCAGATCGGGCAAGCCGTTCCTCCCAATCACGCCCCGCCAGGTTTCTCTGTCATTGCCCACGTGAGCGTTGAAGTCTCCCAGGAGAACTATGGAGTCGGCAGGCGGCGCCCTTTCCAGGACCCCTCCCACCGACTCCAAGAAGGCCGGTCCGAAATGCTGTTCGGTGCATAAGCACAAACAACAGTCAGAGCCTTACTCCCCGCAACCCGTAGGCGCAGGGAGGCGACCCTCTCGTTCCCCGGGGAAAACTCCAACACAGCGGCGCTCAGCCGGGGGCTTGTGAGTATCCCCACTCCCGCCCGGCGCCTCTCACCCTGGGCAACTCCAGAAAAGGACAAAGTCCAACCCTTCTCCAGGAGCTTGGTTCCAGAGCCCATGCTGTGCGTGGAGGTGAGCCCAACTATATCTAGCTGGTACCGCTCCACCTCCTGCACCAGCTCCGGCTCTTTCCCCGCTAGTGAGGTGACGTTCCACGTCCCTAGAGCTAGTCTATGCTGCCGGCGATCGGCCCGCCCAGGTCTCCCGCCTGGCCCGCCGCCCGGTCTACATAGCACCCGACCCCGATAATTCTCCCTGTGGGTGGTGGGTCCACAGGGTGACAGCTGCTACATTTGTTCTTTCGGGCTGAGCCCGACCGGGCCCCATGGGCGAAAGCCCGGCCACCAGACGCTCGCCGACGAGCTCCCCTCCTGGGTCTGGCTCCGGGAGGGTGCCCCGGTTTCCCTTGTCCGGGCAAGGTGGCTACAATCCGTGGGCTGCTTATCATCAGGGTTTGTTGAACAGGATTTTAAAGTCAATTCTTTGTTGGACAGGAAGCCAGTGCAAAGACCTCAGAACTGGAGTTTGCCATACTGCAAACTTTGACGTACTATGTATTGAGACCTCCAAAGATAACAGTGCTGGCTCCATGCTGAGCGTCTCATTACTTAGCTTTTGTTTTACTCATTTACGTTACTAAGGCATTGGTACAGTAATAATACTACTCATAATAATAATACTAATGTACACTTTATCAATACCACAGGGGGTAAATTCTTCTCTGCATTTGACCCATCCTTATTTATTAAGGAGCAGTGGGCTGCAGTGAAGCACCCGGGGAGCAACTGGGAGTTCAGTGTCTTGCTCAAGGACACTTCGACATAAACTATGGGGTGTGCAGGGATCCGACCGGGTACCTTGTGGTTACAGGATGACCACTCTCCCCATGAGCTACAGCTGACCCTGAATAAATAATAATAATAATAATAAATAATAATAATAATAATAATAATAATGAACTGGGGAGGACAGTTACTGTGTAGCCGCTACATTTCAACTGGTTTTACTCCCTTCTTGATGAGGAACTGTTAAAGGCACAAATCACCATCAGCTGTGTTCTACATGCAAAGTAACACGCAACAATGACGAGCATGATGATATGAATCAGATTGATAGATTGGAGATCTGTGAACGTTGATGAACAGCAGATGCATTTAATAACATTTAACTTTTAAAATCACATACCTATTATTTCACAGTCCTCTGGTTAGTGAACTCAAGCTGACTTGGAACAGAAGTCACCAAGCTCGACTGAACTTGTCTAAAGTCCCAATGTGGTTTACGGTACTTTAAGAGGGAAATCATTTACTTTGGTGGTTTTCTGAAGTATTATTTAAAACAGATATCGGAGTCTGCTCACTTTATTGTGTCACTGTTGTGTGTTGAATTCTTTATCAATAGGAAAGGTTACTTATGGCAGGTTTTTACATGTCATTTCTGTTAATGTAGATGCTTTAATTATATGTATTGTGTTCTGAAACATTTGACCAGCATGGAGCATGAATCACACACTGCAGCTACCAACATGGATCAAACCAGATGTTGAGACAGTGAGACAGATGGTGCAATGCTGAGTGCAAACGCTGTTCTTTTTCTTTTTCTATGTCTCTTCCACTTCAATTTCAGATTTTGCTTTTGGCACTAGATGCTTGGGCTAGACAGAAGCATCCGGCCAATATTGGCCCTTTGTTCAATTTCAAATTCCAGCCTGTCCATTTTACTCACCTCTGATACGATGGAAGGAGGTTCCTGCTGTGACACATTTGTATAATTTCTCCATCAGGCGACTTGTGTTGTGATTTACTCAGCCGCCACTAAAACCTGAAATTGACCTCACTTGTCTCAGATTGAAAAAGGTTGTCTTGAACTGTTTTTAAGATAACTTTATTGGTAACTTACAGGAGGTGGATAGACGCGATGGAGAGCTGTAGAGTAGCTTGTGTTAAAGGAGACTGGGAAGGACTGATGGGGAGCAGATGATCTTGCACTGCTGACTGGTGACCTCTGGCTGAAGCTCGGCATGCGAGGACGGAGAGGGTGGTGGATAAGTGGGTAGAAGTGTGGCAGGAATCCAGAGACAAGAATTAGAAGCAGGTCATTGGCTGCTTATTAGAAGCCTGCTGGGAAACATGGGGCAGTTTGGGTTAACACTACAGTTGCACACTTCTATGAGTATTTGAGGTGGAAACCTTCGATGGGACTTAACATAAATTCATGGAATTTAACATGAATAAAATGAAAGCATACGCTCAGATGTGTTTACCATGTTAAATGCTGATAGAAACAAACATTTTACCATATCAAGCAAACAAAATCCATTTATTTGCAAAACAACTACAATGTGACATGTGCCGTGTCGTGAGTTAGCTAGCTGATCAAGCCAACAGTGTGGGCTCTGTTTAATTTGACTGAATTCCAATTTAATGGGATGCTGGCTAATATCTAAGTTCACAGTTAGAAAATTAAGATTTTGTAATGGAAAGTTGCAAAATATCCTAAGATGTTCTTACCCTTTGCAGCCCTAGCTAAGACAGTCCAGGAACATCAGACAAAATCAAACAAACACAGGACTTTCTTTCAGGAGACCGCTGTTCATTTCCCTCGCAAGAGTTTTAAAAGTAAATGTTGACATTTAGTCATGTGAGTCGTGGGTGTCGTTCAGCCAAGTTTACGTCAACTGCAATCTTTTTCTAAACCAATCTAAGTGCTTTTGTTGCCTAAACCTAACTTCTTGAGAAGACGGAGGTATATTTTGAAAAGTCTTGTGTTGTTAGTCCGTCCCTGACGCTAGAGGGGTATGAATAGCGCCTTACTTTGATGCGTATAGACACTGACCAAGCTGCCTTCTTTGACGCACTGGTGTGAGAATGTGTTGGCATTGTACCATACAGCTGGCAACAATCAAAGTGGCATGATGTTCTCTATGATGGATTACATGCATATAGGATGTTTTAAAGTGACTCTGTAACTCAATGTATGTAACAAATGGATGCAGTTTAGAATTGAGTTGAAGTTGAGAAAAGACCTGTATGATCAGAACGTTTCACAAGTAGCTAGTTCACAAGCTCTTTTGCTCTTAGTTGGACTGTTTACTTGCATTCAACCAAAGCCTGCTCCAACGTGATTGGTCAATACTTCTCAGACTACAAACTGAAACCAGAAAGCTTCAGATGCCATCCTCTGCATATTAATGCACAATCTGTTTATAGAGATTATTCTTGGTATCGATGGGGTTTTGGGAGTACATTTTTTGGGAATCCTGATATTCCCACTTTGTAGATCTACAAAAGTTAGAGCCTTTCTTTGAAACAACTCTCAAAGATAGTACAGTTTATTCAATATATAAATGATTTTGTTATTTGACTTGGTGTCCTTGACTTAATGTTCATGGTGAACGTGACCGCAGGCTGTGACAGTGGTGGCAGGTGTGACTGGATGCACTTTGACAAGTTATTTACTCGACTCCTGCCTGTGGTATTCAGGCCTCTGGTGGCAACAAACATCACTTTGGTTCTGCTGTGACAAAGGAAACAACATGCTCTCATTAAGTCACCTGGCCTCAGCATCTCTCACCACCTCATCTGGGACACATTGTTCTGATGTACATATGTCCTTTCTTTCTTTCCTGTGAACTCAAGATCTGTATTGCTTAGATGTATGTCTAGAATACTATTGTCTGACTGTCCAGTAGAGGACAACACTTTTTATTTGGAAAATCTCACTTCTGCTTTTATTGTCTGTCTCCACCTGTGAGCAGACTGATTCTCAAGAGGCGGCTGAAAGACTTTCAATTAGATAGAGAGATAAGACAGGTTGAGGCGAATAGTAAATGACAACATTTCAGAATAGAGTAACTTCAGGATAAGTATTTTAGAGCACAAGTCTTCTTTGGTTCAGAATTTCAGACTTAATGCAAAAAGACCTGCTAAAAAAGACTAACCCTATAGTCGGCAGTCATCAATACATTATTTGAGGAAAGCAAAGCAACCAGAGGTTGTATTCACAAGGCATCATCACGTTAAAAGCAGCTCTTAAGTGTCAAAGACAACAACACTGGAGACAACAATTCATCCACAACAATCCATGCTACTTGGACACAACGGTAAAATAACCCTCAGCCATCTGAACTTTTCATACTGGAATTTGTTCAACAGTTCCTTAAGAGGATTTAATCATCATGAACTGCAATGAATGCATACATTAAGGGGATTCCTTGGCCCTCGATAGGATTATCCTCTAAAACTGGTGCTATAAGAAGAGTTACCACACCAAATATCTTATCTAAAAATGTTGTTTAGGTATTTGTTCTTCTTACACTTGACATTTTTCTTTTCACATTCACTAAAACAAACCGCTCACCTGTCAAACACCATTCACTGTGGACATTGTGTCGTAGTTCACTAATGAAACATGATGTCTCCATAGGTCTTTTCTTTGGCTTTTGAATGTGCTTAATTTGTGACGATATAATGGTGCATAATTATCTTTTGCATCACTCACAATAATGAATCGGTGAAGCTCTGCCTGTGTATTTGCACGTTTTTGTTGTCTGCTCTGTTAACCTTCTTTATTCTTACTATGTGTGTAACACACTTTAGTCAGCTTGTGTTTTTTGAAATGTGCTCTACAGTAGATATAAATTGTGTTTGATTTAATTGAAGTATTGGATGAAAAGTATTGGGATCACCAACATGATGGTAAGTCATTCTCAATGAATGTGTGTTCTCAAATTGAAGTAACCTAGTTGTTGGGATTTATCAGTGGTGGCCCAACTGACGTTGCCATCCCCATAACCATTCAGCTGAGTGACAAAAAAACGTACTAGACCTTTTAATCAGCAGGCAGTCATTTGTTTTGAGCTGAAAACATAACTAATTGACCAGATCCTTTAGTGGCAAAGAATGAATAAAGTGTCCGAAAACAATCCACGACTAACCTTTGATGAACATGTGAAAATAAATTAATTTGAAAATAAAGAATAGTGTGTGTGAATATACAGTGTATATCTGTATCTTCCAGTAGTCATATGCCTCGACCAGCTGTCTACCCAATTCAGGTCCTCCTATCCCCTGTCAGACTGGATTAGGATTATTGGAAAACTTCAGGTCTCTCCAGATACTCAGTGAGGTTCAAATCTAGGATTTGGCCGGGGCCACTCAGGGACATGCGGGTCATCATGTGGAAAAGAGCATCATTGTTCTTTTTTTTTAAGTGTTGTTCTCGTAAATCCATTTTATCTTTTGGGATGTCTCTGTTTTTGGCTTCATTCATCATTCCTTCAATCGTGACTCTCTGTGCTGCTCAGAACATCCGTATAGCTTTAATGCTCGAATGGTATGATCCAAGTGATCAACAGTACCAAGTTTTCTGCTTAGTCCAGAATGCTGTGGCATGAGAGGTAGGATTCTTGATTTTACAGGGAGCCAGTGCAGAGCAGCTAATTTCAATTCAATTCAGTTTATTTTGTATAGCCCAATATCACAAATTACAAATTGGCCTCAGAGGTCTTTACAATCTGTACAGATATGACATCCCTGTCCAAGGACCTCACAACAGATCAGGAAAAACTCCCCCCCCCAAAAAAAAAAAACTTTCACAGAGAAAAAATGGAAGAAACCTTGCATTTGTCCCGGATGGACAGATGCAATAGATGTCATGTGTACAGAATGAACAGCATTACAGGGTTACATAAACACATTACATGAATATGACAATGTATGAATGGACCTCCAGTCCATGAAACAGAAGGAGGTAGAGAGGAGGGGGGGCGGGGCGATCAGCAGGGGCAATCAGCAGGGCCAACGCGGGAGGCCGGCTCACCAGGCATCAGACACCGCCAGGTCCAATGGACCCTATGAGATATGAAGTCACACAGACTCCGGGGAGTTAGTAAGGTGCAATGGAGAGATGTAAATTCATCCATAAGTAGAGAGAGAAGAGGAGATATGTGCTCAGTGTATCCTAAAACATCCCCCAGCAGCCTATAAACCTATAGCAGCATATCTAGGGGCTCGACCATGGCAAACTTGATTGAGTCCTAACTATAAGCACTATCAAACAGGAAAGTCTTAAGTCTACTCTTAAATGAGGTGACTGTGTCTGCCTCCCGGACTGAAAGTGGAAGCTGGTTCCATAAAAGAGGAGCTTGATAACTGAAGGTTCTGGCTCCCATCCTAATTTTTTGGACGGTAGGAACCACGAGTAGCCCCGCATTTATTGAGCGCAGCTCTCTAGTGGGGCAATATGGTACTACAAGCTCCTTAAGATATGATGGTGCATCACCAATCAAGGCTTTATAGGTGAGGAGAAGAATTTTAAATGTGATTCTTGATTTTACAGGGAGCCAGTGCAGAGCAGCTAATACAGGAGTAATGTGATCTCTTTTCTTAGTTTTTGTGAGTACACGAGCTGCAGCATTCTGGATTAACTGTAGGGACTTAAGAGACTTATTAGAGCAGTCTGATAATAAGGAGTTGCAGTAATCTAGTCTGGAAGTAACAAACACGTGAACCAGCTTTTCTGCATCTTTTTGAGACAAGATGTGCCGGATTTTTGAAATGTTACGTATATGAAAAAATGCAATCCTTGAGATTTGCTTCACATGACAGTTAAAGGACAAGTCCCGGTCAAAGATAACGCCGAGATTCTTTACATCGGTGTTGGATGCTAGGGCAATGCCATTTACAGAAACCATATCACCAGATAATTGATCTCTGAGGTGTTCAGGGCAGAGTAAAATAACTTCAGTTTTGTCTGAGTTTAATGAGCAGGTCATCCATGTTTTTGCCTTTAAGACATGCTTGAATTTTAGCGAGCTGGTTGGTCTCCTCTGGTTTGATCAATAGATATAATTGAGTATCATCTGCATAACAATGAAAGTTTATGGAGTGTTTCCTGATAATGTTGTCCAAAGCAAGCATATATAAGGTAAATAAAATTGGTTCAAGCACAGAACCTTGTGGAACTCCGTGATTAACGTTGGTGGTCATTGAGGCTTCATCATTTTCAAATACAAATTGAGATCGATCTGATAAATAGGATTTAAACCAACTTAGTGCGTTACATGAAATGCCAATCGATTGATCCAGTCTGTTTAATAGGATGTGATGGTCAATGGTGTCGAACGCAGCACTAAGGTCTAACGAAACAAGTACAGAGATGAGTCCTTTATCGGATGTAATTAGGAGGTCATTTTAATGTTCACCAGTGCCGTCTATGTTCTGTGGTGTTTTCTAAATCCTGACTGAAACTCCTCAAATAAACTATTCTGATGTAGAAAGTCACACAACTGATTTGTCATTCTCAGTGAGCCTGTAGCACTATCGACAAGATGATCAATCTGGGATGGACTAAAGTTAGCACAGGAGTCCTCCGTCACATTAAAATGTGGTATTGAATCAAATGCAAAATGCTACAGCACTGTCAGTTAGACATCTGGTGTAGAAACTTTTGACTAACGGTGTACACTCCGGGAATATAAACTCAAACGTTATGAGGTAATGGTCCGACAGAAGAGGGTTCTGTGGGAAGACCTCAAAATGCTCAATGTCAATGACTGATGGGAGGGGCTACCATGCAAGGTGCCACCTGCCCATCCTTTGATCGAAGGACGGCCCTGTTCACCACTGAGCCACAGTTGGATGAATAGAGGCATATTAAACAGTGCTCTATGTGCTGTATATATATTGTGTCTTCTGCCTCATTTTGTCCCTGGGGTCCATAAAGGTTTGCTGAACCTTTTATTGGTTGTTTTGTTGTAAACAGTTCTGAGTGATATGCTGCTAATGTAATTTACAGTCTTCCCAGAATATATGTTAGCAGTTTTAAGAGTTGGTGGCTTACATAAAACAATCTGTTGAGCTGTGTCGAACTCAGCTTAAATTTTAACTTATTACGCAATACAATTATTGTTTGTATTATTTTTCTTAAAATATATGTTGGATATTAAAGTGCAACTCAAAGCATTGAAATTACATTAGAAAAGCAACAGCAGTGTCTTCAGAAACACATTTATTTATTGTGCCTTTGCAAACCATGTCTGTTGGTATGTAAAAAAACATGGTTCCCATTTACACCCAGGACTAAAAGGTGTTATGGGGCTATTCAGCCTGCCCTGTACCACTCTAACGTGCTGCATTATTATCTCCTTGTCTCTTACATTTTGCAGACTCTTAAGTGACACTTTGAGAATCCGCTCCATTCTTCCTTGTCAGGTAAAATCAATTTGCAGTAATGGGATTCCAATTCTCCTCTTATCGACTACTCTCGTCCTCGTTCCCTCTGGTGACGATCGATTGGCTGGGAATGTTTTCTTTGGATTTCTCTCTCCACAGAAGAAGTGGATCCGGAAGCAATATGCTGACTGGATTTGCCTCCAGGGAAGTTTGCTTGTTGCTGATTTTTTTCCTCTCCCCCTCCACTTATTAATGCGTCCTTACTGAGCTGAGTGATGTGTTGTGTCTATTTAGGAATGTCAAACGTGTCAGACACGTATTCCTCCTCTTTATTTCAAGTGAAAGGATGTAAATGTGCTACTGGTGTGTGACCTAACAGTCGTAATTAGCTGAGAAAAGCTCAATGCTTTTCATTCAACTGAAGGCTAATTAAGTAATAAAGGAAGCACTCTCTTTGAATGCTGAGTGTCGATGAGCCATATCGGCCGTTTGTTGTAAATTGTCCATTACTTTGTTTTAGTCCTCTATAGTGGTTATTTGCACAATATTCCAATTTAGCAAAACAATGTATTGTATTTGTATTGATAAGAATCTTGTCATTAGTAGGTTGAATGATTTATTCAAGTTTCTCACCAAGAACTACATTCTACAAGATTACATTTGAAAACAACATGATAACGTTAGAATTTACTTTTGCCTTGTAATAATCTTTGCTGAATCAAGTGTGAACGCATCATCATTTAATTAAATGGCAGCTGCTTACTTCACTGTGCGGCTTTTAACAAGGTAACATTATCAGGGATCGGCGACTAGAAAGCATTAATGCCGATCCTCCAGTTTTTTTACTGAATATCGGCACTCATGATTGTCAGTAAAACTTTATGTGTCACTATGATGGTTAGATTATATAATGAATCCGCAGCATGCCAAACTGTGAGGGGGTTCATTACATACCACACCCTCAATAATGCTCAATTGTAAGCCTCAATAAAATGCAAACGGATGTATGATCGTAAAATAGTTTTATTATGCTTTTTATTAAAAAAAAGATTAGTTCATTTTTAACAGAGGGGGTGGCCCAATGGGACCACTGCCATAGAGATATTATAATAATAATGTATACATCTGGCGATTAAAGGGGAGTTTCCACCCCCTTTGTTAACAAAATTATCACAATTCATGCTTACTGTTAACTTGCCATCCTCCCTCTCCATTCCATAGTAGCGGAGTCTGCAGTGCGCTGTCCGTGGTGCTGAAGTAGCAGACAGAGTAATGACTCCTCTCTGTCAGTTTCATCTTGGATCTGTATTCTCTAAAATATACATGCTGCTATTCCTACTTTACTAAAAGACGCTGGCTGATGCGGCCACAGACAACACTTCAATCAGAAGATCTGGGTTCAATCCCTGGTTAGTCCATGTCAAAAATGTATCCAAAATTGCTCCTGTTGTCTGTGCCTCTGGGGTGTGAATGTTACATAGTGGCACCTGCGTGTCATGTAAACCTGCCAACAGTGTATGAATGGATGTGAATGATGACATGTAGTGTTAAAGAGCTCTGAGTGGTTGTAGGACTAGAAAAGTATCATACAAGTACAGTCCATTTACCATCAAGGCGGTGTGAGAAGTTCTGAGGTAACACTTCAAGTGTACTGTGGTTTGTGTCCACCTTATACAAACATGTACAGTATATGTGTTGTATGTGTTGACCTGAAATAGTTTATTGTCAGCACAGCTTTGTACTTTCCCTGTCTATGACATTGCTCCTAATTGACTCTGTCTCTGATCCGCTTATGTGGCAGTTGGAAAACATGTGCAGGTACTCACAGGAAATGAAACAGAGCAGAGGTGTATCTGTCTTGCTTTTACATTTTTATTGTCAAACTCTTCATTCTTATCAGCATCATTTGGAGCAAAACAACTTCTTTTCATTTTCAAAGCTTACGTATTTAGATATGCCTTAATCCCGTCCAGGACTGGACACAAACCTTTCAACTACTAATTAACCATGACGTGGCTCATTGATGCCTCTGTCCCTCTCAGTCAGTGGAACTTCTATGTACGCAGTTGTCCCACTGTGTAACTCCTGTTTAACACATACATAAACACACATGCATAACTACATACATACATACACAAATACATACATAGATACAGTAAATACATACATAACTACATACACAAATACATACATGCATACATACTACATACATAGATACACAAATACATAAATAGATACATAACATTACATATCATTTAGCTGACGCTTTTATCCAAAGCGACTTACAATAAGTGCATTCAAGAATCAAGAAAGTACAATTTCTTCAATAAAGTTAAACTGCAAAGTGCTGCTAAAGTGCTACTTTTACCTTCCCTATTCAAGGTATGGTAAAAAAAAGATGTGTTTTTAGTTTGCGACGGAAGATGTAGAGACTTTCTGCTGTCCTGATGTCAATGGGGAGCTCATTCCACCAATGAGGAGCCAGGACAGCAAACATTCGTGACTTTGTTGACTGTTTAGCTCGCAGTGAAGGAGCTACAAGCCGATTGGCAGAAGCCGAGCGAAGTGAACGAACTGGGGTGTAAGGTTAGACCATGTCCTGGATGTAGAGGAGTAGTGGCGGATTTTGAAAATTGGGGGCCCAAGGCGAAGGTATGTATGGGGCCCCCCCATCCGATCTTTAAAAGAGAACGAAAAAAGATTTTACTGAGTGAATGGTGGATAGGCAGGTAAAGCTAATCTACAGGGAAGTAAAGGTTGGAGAGGAAAAAAACCTTCCCCTTTAAACCCTGCATACACTTCTTTACTCCAAAATGAAGATGGAAAGCAGAGAACACACAAAGTGTAGCACTACACAAACTAAGTCACGATGGAACCGAACAGAGAATAAAGTTTCAGATAACACCTGTCTTTGCCAAAATGCCAGGAAAACCAGCACTATTTATTGTGTGTGTGTGTGTGTGAGAGAGAGAGAGAGAGAGAGAGAGAGAGAGAGATTGTTCTCCACATCACACGCTTCTGACACAGAGTCCTACTTGTTGACATTTTCTTACAGGTCTTCACACCAACATGATGCACAGATGTAGGAGCTGTACCTGTAAAATAATAATTATAGTAATAATAAAAAACATTGTCACCAACTAACAATATGGTCTATGAACAAAATTAGCTTATTTCTTCTATCATGAAGTGAGAGGATAACAAAAAATAACAGCAGTCCATCATTGGGATTAAGAAATATGAGTTTTTGTATTGTTAAATGATTACCTTCTCTCTTTTGTGTCAGTCCCTTCCTTTCTCTCCCTCATGTTTCTCTTCCTCCGTATGCCTGTTTTTACTCTTTCTCTCCCTTGTCTTTTTTTCTCTTCCTCTCCTCCTTTTTCTGCTTTTCTCCTGTTCTTCTTTATGACTGTGTTAGAGTGCTGAGTGTTCCATTTGCTTTTGTCTCTGTCCCTTACTCTCTTCCTCCCTCTCTTCCTCCTCATGCATTTTTGTTGTCTTTCTCATCATGTTCATACCAATCTTACTCTAGTTCTGCTAATAGCCCTGGGCTAGGGCTATTAGCATCGTTGTCAACGTCGTCAATAACACTGTTGGTGACGGTGGGCGGTCCTCTTCATCGTCTTGGGTAACGTCGTTATCCTCACCTAGCGTCACTTTACAGCTAGTTGCTGCTGTAGTGGCGTGTTCAACACTGTGGACGTTCCTGCCTGTATCCCCAGTAGCCGTAAAAAGTGTGTCATCTTTGGCAGCGTTTCTAAATATTTATCGGCGTCTTTTCTTTTTTTTCTTTTAATTGAGCCGTTTGGATAACTTTGTTTCATTTTTGCTTTTCTTGTCTTCTGAATCGTCTCTGTGTAATTTCCAGTCCTCCTGTCACTGTGTATTTATCTTTCGTGCCACGCACCGTTACGGACTAGTCCATTTCATTGTGAAAGTAGGGGGTGTAGGGACACAACAGATAACCATGAACTGGATATTTTAACTACTAAGAATATATTATTATATTAATACAATTGACCATGTTTTTGAAGCGTTCATGATGATAAGGGGCTTTTTCGTTTCTTTTTTTTCTTTTTCTTTTTGAGGTTGGTTGGGGGAAGCCGAGTTAGTAAGGTGCAATGGAGAGATGTACATTCATCCATAAGTAGAGAGAGAAGAGGAGGTAGGTGCTCAGTGTATCCTAAAACATCCCCCAGCAGCCTAAAAGCCTATAGCGGCATATCTAGGGGCTCGACCAGGGCAAACCTGATTCAGTCCTAACTATAAGCACTATCAAACAGGAAAGTCTTAAGTCTACTCTTAAATGAGGTGACTGTGTCTGCCTCCCGGACTGAAAGTAAAAGCTGGTTCCATAAAAGAGGAGCTTGATAACTGACATTCATACATACACACATTCACACATACACACATACACACATTTACCCATTCATACACACATTCACACATACCACATTTACACATTCATACATGCATACATTCACACATACATACATACATACATACACACATACACACATTCACACATACACACATACAAATTCACACATACACACATTCATACATATACAAATTCACACATACATACACACATTCACACATTCATACATACACACATACATACACACATTCATACATATATACACACATTCACACATATCTACACACATTCATACATACATACACACATACATACCTACACACATTCACACATACATACCTACACATATTCACACATTCATACATAAATACACACATACACACATTCACACATATACTAATCCGTATGGAAAACAAAAGTCCAAACTGAAACAGGTTAAGAGGAGTGAGGGGTCAGCAGTCAACAAATAAATAAAACGATTCATGTTGTATGTTGTCAATATAATATGTCTTCAAAAACTGTGAAACACTGCCACTATAATAGGTCCTTACATAAGCATGCAGTCATAAATGAGGTTGAAAAATATTAGGCTAATGGGTAGAGTTGTTTGCCTTGTTAGCATCGGACACACACAGAGATACACACACCACTAAATACACAATCGTCTTGCGGATTGATTAATGCTGAATTCAGAAGTAGATTAAATACAATGTTCTAATCCATCCTGACTTTACTTAAAACAAAATAAATCCAACAAAACAAAAAGAGGCAGAGGAAAACATTGGTTAAATAATCAAAGGCCAACTTCTGCACTGGTGCAATTTTATCTTTGAAATGTAACAAGAGACTTCATTTTGTATTAATATTTCAGAGGAGGAGGGAGCCTTTGATGTTTTTCAGTCTTCTTTTTCCACACTCTCACAGGTTTATTTATTTTTCACAGAATCATTGTTTCATGTCAACATTATTATACAAGCGTAGCTGCAACCAATAAAGAACGTCTCTTAATGTTCCCTGTGTGTAATTTTTAACAGCTAGTTTACAATATAGCTGGAGACCCGATAAGATACTATAGTATTACAATGTAGTGTCGTTCAGCATGTTGTCTGCAGCGGGTACACAGCAGCTCTTTGACTCTTTACTTCTCTGGAGTCCACATGAGCAGATAGTCAACTGGGAGCAAACTCAAAACCAGTGTATTTCATAGGTGTGAGACTTGATACTAATTTACAACTATTAATAGTACAAGTATTACTGTCTATATTTACTGAAATTAAGTCATTTAGTATGTTCTTGGTCACATCCATTTGAAAGCTGGACCAAAGTGTTTGATTTCATTCAATTACAATTAGGCCAAATAAAAAGCCTCAAATTGTAAGTCTGGACAGTGTTTTTCTCTCAATGCCTCGATAGGTAGATCTTGCCTGTCACCAAGGCAGAGGTCAGGGATCTTGGGCTTAAAAAGGTTGGTGACCACTGCTCTAAACTGACTGGATCAACACTGTGTTCAGCTCTGTGACTGACTTCTACACACACAGCCTTGTGTTACTATTTAGAGATTGCTTCAGCCGTATCAGAGCTGTGTTCCTGCTGATACTTTTAATCTGAAGGATTCATAGAAAAATGCAGTGGACCTGTGTTAGCGGTGCTCTTCAATATAAACAGGTCTACACATCCAGATGTGGATATATTCTGCGCGAGACAAGGACAAACAGTACAAGCACAGTAAGCTGTTAGTGAAATGCAAGCCAGCACCCCTCCAACACTTCCTCCTTTGTCCTTACAACGCCTTTCCTTTGCTGTGCCGTGGAAAACACTCGCACTGAGCCAGCATGGCAACCATTGTGCTGACCTGTGAGTAACGGTTTTGCTTACCGCTTAGCTCAGCACCAGTATCTCCATCTCTGCTACAAAACATACATACAGTTTAGTGAGAAACACTGAATGTTAATATAACTGTGTTTGTTTCGCAGTCAACTCCATAGTTCCTTCCTATTTATACTGCTGGGCTTTTCCTGGACTTGTTACAAAGGCTTCTCTTCACTGAACCTGCAGCTTCTCGTCCTCATCTATAGAGGGCAGCCTCGTAACTGCAAACACTTTTCACTGATCACCCTTGCCTTTAGTTTATGCCCTTTTATGTTTTGCACACACACACACACACGCACACACACACATACACACACACAAGCTATAAATCTATGTGTGTGCGAGCATGTGTGCCTATGATTGTGTACGGGCTTGTTTGATTTCTCTGGGTGGATTGGATAATCCCATAATCTGATAACGACCCACTGTGCAGATTTAGTGATTAAAGTTCTGAGGCAAATGGTTGTTGCCATGGCTGCCAAATAGAAGAAAAGAATAAATCTGTGTGGGATAATAATGTGTGTGTTTCTGTGAGAGAGATAGAGAGATTGTGTGTGTGTGTGTGGGTGTGTGTGTGTGTAGTGGGGTGCAGACGCATGCAGAAGTCGTGCTGTATTGTGCATGTGCAATTACAATATGAATCAGGAACAGCTTTATTGCCAAGTGGGTTTTCACATTCAAGGAATTTCCCTTTTTGTTTTGGTGGGAAATGGTCACAATAAACACAGTAATACAAATACTAAGTCAAGAATCTGGAGTATCTAACATAAATTTACTGTTAAGATATATCTATTTTAAAATAATTAAACATAATTAATGATGTACAATTGTATTTAACAGCATAATATATTAACAATATGTGCAATGAAAAACTGTTTTAGGCATTACTGTAGTGCAGTTAGATTTGAAGACTTTACGTTGTGTCCATGGGCTGGAATAAGAGTCTGTCAGTGGGGTCCTGGACCTGTTCTTGTGGTGTGAGGTTGATGGACTGCAGCGCTGATTGGTTATATTCTTTTCTGCTTGCCTCAAGATCCTGGAGGCGTATAGATCCTAAGGGACGGCAGATTGCAGCCAATCACCTTTGCTGCAGAGCGAATAAAATGCGGAGAAGGTCTGCCCTGGTCCTTGGCAGCGTACCACATGGTGATGGAGGAGGTGAGGTGTTGGTACACAGCACTCCCCACAGGGGCGGATGTAGGACGTCCCAGTCTCTGTGTGTACTCATCCAGACAGACTGTTGTTGCAGTCCTGAAAACATCCCAGTCAGTCAAGTCCATGCTAGAAGGTCCTCAACAGCTTCACTGTTCCAATTATTTGATATCCTCACAACAGGTGTACTTTCTGCTGATAAGCAGGAATCAGTCAGACCATGACATGGTCACAGTGTCCCAGTGCATTGTGGGGCACGGTGTGCTAGAAGGCATCACTGACTGTAGTGGATCAGTGATCCAAAGTGTTCTCTTCTCTGCTTAGTCTGTATTCAGGGAGTTCATGGCTGGGGTCACTCATCGTACACACACATCTGTGGAAAACATACATCAACATCTATTTATTTGTGAGAGAGACGTGGAGGCATGTTTGCATGTTGATTCACTAGCAAATCATTATACAGTGATTTTCTTCTTTGCGGGTAGCACATGATGAATATCATACAGCAGAGACTTTAAGTTTTTTTAAATAGACCTGTCCAGCATAGTTGACTTACCGAAATTTTTTATTGCCAAAGTAATTTTATTTGATGATGATGATGATAATACTGTCGGCTACACATGTTAGCATTGACCATTGTTGGTAAATCTAGGACACCTTTTATGGTCAATATTTTCACTATAAGACATTTATTTGCATTCTGTACTGTCTGCTTCGACTTTTCAATTCAAATTGCTTGGATGGTAAAGAGATTAACAGAGAAGCTGCGTCATTTCAAACTGAAACACAGGTTGCTGTGTCTGACAGTAACCACAACCAGACACTTTTCTCATTTATAAGTTTGCTCCCCCTCGATGAACACACCAACAGGGACAGATTTATTTTTCAGCCACAATTACTTATTTATTAATTAAAGCTCCATCTGCCTTCTTTTTTGTTTTCTTCTCAATGAAAAATGCCCAGACATAGGTTACCAAAGAAAACTAATGAACAAAGTTATGAATGCTGTGAAGTTGTCACTTTTAGATCCAAACTAACTAACTCCTGTCTGAGCTCCAAACTGGGAGCGTGCCGACCACTATCAAAGAAACTGTTGGTAATACACTGTGTAGTTGTGTAGTGTAGTTTCTTCTGGACACTTTTTGATAATAATAATCCAGGTGACTTCAAATTAACAATTTAACTAATTGCTCCAGAATGTGCAGTGGAACACAAGGAGGGCATTTTTATGGCCCATTTTCCTAAGAATGTTGTGAATGTGCTCTACAGTCGACTATCCATCACAGTAGTTTAACTTTATCCACCTGTATAGGTCTGCCGGCCAAGTACAGATACAGTGTAGGCTCAGATTACAGTTCATGACTAGACAGAAGATTATTATACAAGCGCAGTTGCAACCAATAAAGAACGTCTCTTAATGTTCCTATAGGAAACCATAGTCTGTGTGTAATTGTTAACAGCCAGTTTACAATATAGCTGGAGACCCGATAAGATACTATATTTTTACAATGTAGTGTCGTTCAGCATGTTGTCTGCACACACAGCTCTTTGACTCTTTACTTCCCTGGAGTCCACATGAGTAGATAGTCAAATGGAAGCAAACTCAAACCAGTGTATTTCACAGGTGTGACACTTGATACTAACTTACAACTATTAATACTACAACTATTACTGTCTATAAAACTATTACCACACACTAATAGTCCTGCATTCAAGTGAAGTGACAGTAGTTGCAAATCAGTTGTGTGACTTCCTAGATAGTTTATTTGAGGAGTTTCAGTCAGTATTTAGAAAATACCACAGCATAGAGACAGCACTGGTGAAAATGACAAATGACCTCCTAATAGCATCAGATAAAGGACTCATCTATGTACTTGTCTTGTTAGACCTTAGTGCTGATAAAGGACTTATCTCTGTACTTGTCTTGCTAGACCTTAGTGCTGATAAAAGACTCATTCAATTCAATTAAATTCAGTTTATTTTGTATAGCCCAATATCACAAATGACAAATTTGCCTAGAGGGCTTTACAATCTGTACACATACGACATTCCTGTCCCAGGACCTCACATCGGATGAGGAAAAACTCCCCAAAAATAACCTTTCACAGGGAAAAAAGGGAGAAACCTTCAGGAGAGCAACAGAGGAGGATCCCTCTCCCCGGATGGACAGATGCAATAGATGTCATGTGTACAGAATGAACAGCATTTACAAAGTTACATAAACACATTACATGAATATGACAATGTATGAATGGAACTCCAATCCATGAAACAGAAGGAGGTAGAGAGGAGGGGGGGCGGGGCGCATCAGCAGGGCCAACGCGAGAGGCCGGTTCACCAGACATCAGGCACCTCCAGGTCCAATGGACCCTATGAGACGTGAAGTCACAACGACTCCGGGGAGGAAGCAATGGAGAGATGTAAATTCATCCATAAGGAGAGAGAGGTTTGGAGATAGGTGCTCAGTGTATCCTAAAACATCCCCCAGCAGCCTATAAGCCTATAGCAGCATATCAAGGGGCTCGACCAGGGCAAACCTGATTCAGCCCTAACTATAAGCACTATCAAACAGGAAAGTCTTAAGTCTATTCTTGAATGAGGTGACTGTGTCTGCCTCCCGGACTGAAAGTGGAAGCTGGTTCCATAAAAGAGGAGCTTGATAACTGAAGGCTCTTGCTCCCATCCTACTTTTTAGGACTCTCGGAACCACAAGTAGTCCCGCATTTAGTGAGCACAGCTCTCTAGTGGGGCAATATGGTACTACAAGCTCCTTAAGATATGATGGTGCATCACCAATCAAGGCTTTGTAGGTGAGGAGACTAGTTTTAAATGTGATTCTTGATTTTACAGGGAGCCAGTGCAGAGCAGCTAATACAGGAGTAATGTGATCTCTTTTCTTAGTTTTTGTGAGTACACGAGCTGCAGCATTCTGGAACAACTGGAGGGACTTAAGAGACTTATTAGAGCAGACTGATAATAAGGAGTTGCAGTAATCTAGTCTGGAAGTAACAAACGCGTGAACCAACTTTTCTGCATCTTTTTGAGACAAGATGTGCCTGATTTTTGAAATGTTACGTAGGTGAAAAAATGCAATCCTTGAGATTTGCTTAACGTGGGAGTTAAAGGACAAGTCTCGGTCAAAGATAACTCATCTATGTACTTGTCTTGTTAGACCTTAGTGCTGATAAAGGACTCATCTCTGTACTTGTCTTGTTAGACCTTAGTGCTGCATGTTATTTGACTAGTCTCATCAAGAAAGTGGACTGGCCTTGCAGGGCTCAGTCCTGTGAGAAGGGAGGAGGACATAGAATCCCCCCACTCCTTGATAGTTCAGTTCCAATTAGAAGTTAGGACGATGCATACGAACGTGTGACGAAATCAACATGTGGGGTATGCAGCATATGCCAGCCATTGAGTCAACTATTGCGTCCCTCAGAGTTTCCCCTGAATTTCTCACAGCAGCATATCAGCTACTGGGCAGCTCATGCTCCAGGCCCCTGGGTGGTTTCCCCCTTAACCCAGGGTTAATTCAATTCAATTTAGTTTATTTTGTATATCACAAATTACAAATTTGCCTCAGAGGGCTTTACAATCTGTACACATACGACATCCCTGTCCCAGGACCTCACATCGGATCAGGAAAAACTCCCAAAAAAACCTTTCAGGGGCAAAAAGGGAAGAAATCTTCAGGATGGACAGAAGCAATAGATGTCATGTGTACAGATGAACAGCGCCACAGAGTTACAAAACATTCTATGAATATTACTTGCAAGTATAATAATTAGTAGGCATGGACCACGATCCAGATTTCCACAATCCATGAAACAGAAGGAGAAAGAGGAGCCACAGAGAAGGAGGCAGGGCCATTGGGAAGGAGGCCATGTCTAGGCTGGATGCAGGAAGCAGGGGCCAAAACCCAGGACCAGCTTCAGACACAGCCAGGTACAATGGACCTATGTGGTGGACCCCCCTGTCCACCACCTTGATTGCCAGCCTCGTGTGGGACGACGCCATCATCTACCTGCTGCAACCAGCTCAGTCGCACCTGGATGGAACTGGTGGCTCTGTGAGAATCAGTTTCTTTGACCTCTCCAATGCATTCAACACCATCCAACCACTGCTGTGCTGAGTGAGAAGCTGCGGGTGGTGGGGGTCAACGCATCCACCGTCTCCTTGATCACTGACTACCTCACAGGCCGACCACAGTTTGTGTGCTGTCTGGGACGGTGGTCAGTGATGTTGGAGCCCCACAGGGAACTGTTCTGTCTCCCTTCATGTTCACCCTGTACGCCACTGACTTCCAGTACAACTCGGGGTCATGCCATCTGCACAAGTTCTCTGATGACTTTGCAGTGGTTGGGTGTATAAAGGATCGACGGGAAGTGGAGTACAGGGCAGTACTGGATCACCTGCTTCTGAACGTGGCCAAGACAGATAGTGGTGGACTTCAGGAGGAAGACGACGGCTCCACAACTGCTGAGAGTTCTGGGAGAGGATGTGGAGATGGTGGAGGAGGATGTGGATGTGGACATGGTGGAGGAGTACAAATTCCTGGGTGTCTCCATTGACAGACTGAACTGGAAGGTCAACATCAAAGCTGTGTACGAGAAGGGGATGAGTAGACTTTTTTCTTGAGGAAACTTGGATCCTTCGATGTGTGCAGCAAGATGTTGGAGATGTTCTAACAGTCTGTTGGATCAGTGCTCTGTAAGAGAGAACACTTCTCTCTGATCATGAAACGTCTCAAGTCATCGTCGTTTTCTAGGGTGCAGACAAATTAAAGACACATAAATACAAAATATGTGGGTGCAAATATTCTATGTCTCGGGCTTTTATTGTGAAAGGTGAACAGAAGGAGTGGATCTGGGCCAAGCTGCCTTTGTCAAGGTTGAAGAAAGTTTCCCGTTTGGGTTCGGGCTATGGAGCCTCCATGTTATTGTTTCAACACGTTCCACACAATGTGGATGCGAGGTGGGACTGATCAGAACAATATCAATTGTTCTTTTATAATACTTGCACTACACTAGCATATGTGCTAAAAGTCTCCATAAATCACAGCAGCATGGTCTTTGTTTTCCACTAAATGCTTTCAACTTTCTACTAAACGCAACCCATCTACAGCCTGAGAATGTATTGGCAATCCCAAAGAGAAATATCACCATCTCTGTGGTTCCTTTCTGCTTCTTAGAGCTTTACCTTCTTCAAGCTCGTTGTTTTAGTTTGAGGGAAACAACTCTAACGATCAGTGTACCAGAGAAAAAAGGAGAGTAAATATTGGACTCATAAAGATGGTGTCACGGGAGTAGCCTCAAGAACAGGACCCAAACGCCAACAACTAGGAAAAAAAAGGCAACTTTATTGCTCACACAACAAAATGTTCCACGCAGAAGAAATGCAAGAGACCGACTCACCCGTGATCTACAACTATCAAACAAGACGAACTGACAAAGGAGAAAGACACAAACAGGGTTTAAATACACAGGGCTGGTGCAGGTGATTAGACACAGGAGGAAACAATCAGGGACATGGCAGACAATCACAGGGACAGGAAGTGCAGGGAAACAGAGGACACCGAGAGACGGGGACTTCAAAATAAAACAGGAAACACAACACACAACTACAGATCCTGACAGATGGCTCCTAATGAATGGTAATGCTACTGGATGTTTAATGAGGCAACCATTTGCCATGACACTAGAATAGGGTGATAAATATGAATGCTGTGTTTTTGTACTTCCCTCAGGTGGGAAAATAAAACCTGTTAATACAGCTTTGAATAATTAGAACATATAAGAATAATCACATATTGTGTACACCTGCATCAAAATAACAAGGAATTAATTTGTGAAGACCCTGGAACCTGCAATGAGAATTTGATCTTTCTATTTTAGTTAACTGGATTACAAATCTATATGTGCATGTTATCTTTTCCTGCAGCGGTGGACTGGGGAGTTTACATTACATTTAATTTAGCTGATGCTTTTATCCAAAGTGACTTAGATTCATACACCGTAGACACAGCTACGGGGATCAATTCAGGGTTAAGTGTCTTGCTTAAAGACACATCGACTAGGGCTAGTAGAGCTGGGGATTGAACCGCTGACGGACCTACTAACCACTGACCCACAGTCGCCCCTTTACGAAGCATATGGCATACTACCCCCTGTACCTGGTGTCAAGTAATCAATCACTTGTGTGGATAGGTCATAAATTAAGGGCAGGACGAAGACCTTTAAATATTTTGGTTCCCACACTGACCCAGTCCCTTTGTTCTTATCACAACCATATGTTCATCTGTAACCCCCACCTTTCTTATATGCCATGTGAATTGTCACTCTTCAGTGTATCCTTATGCAGACTCATAGTGACTCTGTATAACAGTGCATCTTCTCTGCACAGGGAATAAATTATTCAGTTCAGGTTTTATGATTCGTTATTTCATCTTAAAAAGATTGTAATGTACAATTTGCCGTGACAAACCCTAAAGCTCATCGACAAAAAACAGAACGCACAACCTCAACAGTGAAGTCAGTGCATTTTTGGAAACACCCTGCAGCCTTCAGCTTCTTTGGTTCAGGTTTAAAGCACCCTTCAGTTCTTTAAAGCCCCACAAAGATGCTTTGAAGAATTGCTAAGCTGCTCTCGGTATTAGATTTAAAAAATACGGGATTTCATATGTTATGTAATCCAGTGGCTGATCAAAGTAAACACAAGTCACCCAAATAAAATGCTCATTGAAAAAATGTAGGTGGCTTAACCCAAACATTGGCCTGCCATTTGAAAAACATGCAAACCAAAGCAAACCATTGCAATAATAATAATAGTAATAATAGCAGTGAAGCTGCTGATGAATATAAGGCTTAGGTCCTGAGTGAGAGAGTCACCTCCCTCTGAGAGGCTGTCAGGACGATGGAAGGAACAACACACTGCCTGGGATACAACTGCAAATTCAACTCCCAAATATTGAACGTGGACATCTTTTTTTCTATTGAGAGAGCAGTTAGTTCAGCTTTAGACCTTAAGCGATAAATTCACTTATCTATGATACAAGTGTTCCCCTGATCACAGCTGCAGCAAAAAACAGTTTAAAACATCCAAATTAGTTCCAGTATTGAATTATTTCAACAATTTTTCCAGTAAAAACACGTGTTAAGTGTCACATTTATTTATTGTCAAAATGAACGGGTAGACATAACAACAGACAAACGAACCAATTAAATAAATAATTACTGTCACTCTCTTAATGAGCCGTTTGGCAGGGGAGGCAAATGATTGGCCTGGAGTGATCAGTCAAAGTAAACTATCGGCTGTCAGTCCCCACAGCACGGATGTTGGGGAGATCCCAGAACAGCCCTACATTCAGCACCCTTGTGTCACATGTAGTCCTACATTACTGCCCACTATGCACCGACTGAAAATGTGTGAATGCGTCTGCATTCACAGACACCCTGTGTAGTATAAACAGCATGTTCCTGTCCATTTGTGAGTATCTTATGTTCTGTTTTCTAAATGTTACATCAGAAGTTTGAAAGGCTGGAATGTTTTTTCCCATTCTAACTGATGAAATGTAGCTGCAGGTAACACCAGCATTGTTCAAACCCAGAGTGTGACTTCATCAGTGTTTATGTGTGTGTCAATGAGCTGCAGGGGAAGTCGATCCTGGAGCTGTTATTTCAGAGAAAGATTGTGTTATGTCTCCATGGTGAGGACATTTGGTTGTAAAATCATCTTGCTAGTTGTCCCGACCAAGCCTTTGGGTGTTATTTAAAAAAACAATCTTTCTCCAGAATCGCTGACTCTAGCTTTGCACCTTAAGTGAGTGTGCACCCTAATCATTAGTGTCGAAGACCTGAGGATGTGGAATTAAATTAAATTTACTGAATGGACATAATTTTCATTCACCATTCTCAAACTCTCATTACATATGTTTTACATAAGTTCCTTTTTGGGTTCATGTAGGGACATATTTACCACATACAGTATGTGAATAATAATAGTAATACAGGCCAGTATTACCAAATGAGATGACAGCGACAAGTTGTCTACCACAGCAGTCAAGTGTTACATTCAGCCAAGCTTACCATCCATGCTCCAAAGGCTGTCTGGAGTTCGTACAAGACCGCTGGATTAGGTAAGAGGCTGGACCGCCTCCAGCTTCTTCTAATCTCCACATCAGGACCTTGGCCCGGCTTCAGAAGAATCATAGGTGGAAACTGAGATGATTGTTATTGGGCTATATTTTGGTTTGCAATTTAAAACCTAAATTAAGCCATTACCATAAGTAAAACAGTTTAACATTATATTGGAATGTTAACAAAAAATGTAAGCTGCATTAATTTAATTTTTGTCCACTTGAAAACCCAACGGCCATATATTATCGATCTTGTTATGGTGAACGTGTTTGTGAACCGTTGCATATTTCCACATTCAGCAGACACAGAGAAACATTCGGGTTTGTGTGAAAGTAAGTCCAATGTTCACTCTTTTTTAGCTCTGGTTTGGTCTCCACGAACTGAGAAAAATTAGAGACTATTTATCTGCTCAATGCTCCACTATGTTCACCAGCAATAGTCTCTAAAACTCCTCCCACTTTGGCTAGTTGGATTGTTTGATTCTGCCTTTAAAGCTGCACTAATTCATATTTAATATTAGAAATGGATTAAAGGACTGTGTGTAGTGTGAAAGCTGTCACTCACAGATAATTATCACCAGCTCTGCCGTTCCCTTCAGCTCTCTGGATAAATAGCTAGATAGATTTTCTGTTAATCCCCGTGGTGGATAGCTTTTTAGTATCGTATGTTTCCAGCATCTCAATGAATGCTAATGTTGCTCCATGTCTACGGGATCTGAGAAGGGTTGGCCACATAACAACTTCATAAGGGGTTTTCAGTTATGACTTCAGAAGTTGTTCTGCTGCCCTCAAGTGGCCAAAGAAACTAAACAATAAAAGATCAAATCAATCAATTAATGCAGCTTTAAACGCACACATTAATCAGAGTTTCACAAACAGGGGGAGCTTTAACAGCTGTTGGTTGTTGTAGCTAAAGCAAACGACAAGCTATGTTTCTAAATACAGTGTAAAATATTGAATAAGTGTAGTTCAGAGAAATGTTGTATACACGGGCATGGTGCTTACTATCTTCTACTATCCGTCTTATAACGGCCTATATTTAGCACATTGTTGTGCCACTTGGATTTGTGTGTATTATCCTTTTGCAATAAGCTTATCATCTCTTTATCAAATGGTACTCTTCATATCTGCTTGGCAGCTGTGATGCATCATGAGAGGGAATACAGAGCTAATGTTAACATAATGTTAATGTTAAGTCCAATATCCAGGCTTTCCCACAAAAACAGAGACATGTTCCAGAGGTTGAAAGTGCCTCTGGCTTGGCAGGTATGTCTTCAACTGTTTCATCTTTTCAGACACATTTATTGTCAGATAGCAGACAGGGATTATGAGGCCACGCTAAGCTGATGTAGTATTCTACCACATTTTCACATGTATTTAGCTTGGTAGTAAACATGTGGTTATTGTTTTTTTTAACCTAGTTCATGTTTAGTGTGGACCATCAGATACATCCAGAGGTTTAGGCTGATCATGTTTTGCATTAAAGCTGCCTTTTTCAGTCTTTCTCACATTTAGTAGAACTGTATGCAGTTTTTATTGAATTGGATTAGTTTGATAAGTATGTGTGTTAGTTCGGAAGCAGTTGTTAGACCTACTGACCTCCACTAAAACCCAGGTTTATTGTATTCTTAACATTTTAGAACCTTTAAATGAAGGTGAGCAACATGTGAACTGGCTTTATATTGACAGAAAACTGGATTAAACACACACTCACACACCGATGGCCATGGCGTGGCCATGCCATGTGTGACTGAGCCACTCCCACCATGTACTGTGATACCGTAAGACGATATAGGAAACAGGTGGATGGGAAGTAGTTTAAAATAAATGATCTAAGATTGTTAACCTGAATCATGTCATTCAATGAGAGCAGTGCTGTAAATCAATTGTTCCCAAGCTTTTTGGCAACCCTTTAAAACAAGACAATATCTACTTGTCACTCCTCATAGTTTATGTTTAATAAGGTATACGGGTTGTGAGTTCAATCAAAGGGGGATTTCCCTTCTATTTTCTTGATATCATGTATCATGTGTGATATCAAGTAACCCACAGGAGTGGATTGGGACAAAAACATCATCCCTGTATTTTGAGTTTTAGCACTTTATTTTTGGAATACAATTTATGAATTTTGAATATGGGCATGACCCCTTTAATAATCTCATAACCCCAACTCCAGCAAATTGAAAGGAACTATAATTCAGTACAGGAACATAATTGGAAGACTGAGCAACAATTCAGTACAATAAACATAATCACTACCACGTTCATATGTTTTTTGTTTACATTTGTATTGATTACATAATTGATTGATTGATTGATGGAATATCATTGTTATTTGCAGCATGGACCGGGAATGACAAATGACAATGCAAAGTCATGGATGTCTATTGATGATTCAAATAGCAGCTTCTAAATGAAGAGCGATAAGCTACCAGATGTTAGGACAAGGACACCTTTTATTCAACATGTTCAAAGTGAAATACTAATGTAATGTATTTTTGTCATTTGTTTTAAATAATAATTGATTTGTTTTAAATATATATTTATTTGACAATCGTAACGATACATTCCTCACTGCCATACTTCAGCAACAACAGAATAACCTTAATAGTCCATCAGGCAGAGGAAAGTGACCGGAATGCACGAGGACCCCGCCCCGGTGCTTTCTGAGCTCTTTTTAATTTTTCGGGGACTTTGGTTATGTAAGAGATTAAACATGTGAGTGAAGGTGGAGATGTTTGCAGCGGACAGTGTAGACAGACCATCATGTGGCTGCTCGCAGTAGGTTGAAGGCTGGGGAAGCTCCGACCGACCGACGTCCTACCGGAGAAGCGCTCCGGTGTCAAGATGCCAACCTTCTCAGTCATGTATAAAGGAGCTGTCATCATTAGCAGGTACACGCGCCGCTGTGGTCCTCTGGGTGCTTATTGCTGGAGAGGTGTGGACATGTACACGGTACTGTATGAGGAGAACACCGCGTTTTAGTGAATGGGGCTCGTGCGGCGCCGCGCGCGCACAGGTCGGTGTGTGCTGTTTGATGAGAGTGTTCCCCGGTGTTCTGTTGACGGCAACACGGTGACCTGGTGGAGCTGGTCAGCGTGTTTTCTGGTAAGCTTCCTCCACCCTTGCGCTGTGCCGCTCGTGCCCCTCACCATGACAGCCATTCAGTGGCTTCACATGCACACTATTGGATTGATAATGCTCTTTAAGAGTCAGCTGGAGGATTGTATTGCTGTCTGGAAAACTGGATAACGTCTCCTAGAGACCAAAGGCAGATACCTCTCCTCCTGTTATGTTAAATCATCTGTTAGCAGTTTGCATAAACCTATAATGTTTATTTCAGAGTCCTTTCGACCACCATAAAACCGTAAACCTCAGCACAATGTACTTATTATGTTCAGGCTTCATAGTTATTAGGGCTGCAACTCAAGTTTTTTGAATAATCAATTAACCCAGAGGTTTATTTTCTCCACTTTATCATTTGGTCTTTTAAAAATTAGAAAAATACAAGACAAAGAAAAGCAGGTCATTTTAGAAAATTTGAGAAAATGAAACCGGTGTTGTTTCAAAATGTACTTTCACAATTCCACTATTAATGGATTATCAAGACAGTTTGTCGAATTGATTGACTGACTAATTGTTGCCAGTGATGGTCCTCCAGGCCAACACAACAAGAAGCAGGGACACATGATTCTAGCTCACATGTATTACTTGATGGTCAACACTTTATATTGTGTTAATTATATACAAAACCTTCATTCCATCATTTAACGTGTGCATACATTTTGTATTGTGGGTGTGTAAATGATGTTTCCTGAAGGAGGCATTTGGAATCTTGACCCATGACAATATTCTTAGTCAATATGTAGCAGATACATTTTGGGCACTATTGTGCAATGAGAGAGCTGTAACTGTAACTTCAGTAAATCAGGGTTTAGGCCGAGCCAGACCACAAACTTAAAAATAGAAGTCAAGGAGGAAGTCTGGTCTCTTCCTGATTAAATGGAATGAATATTGTGGAAGATCTCAGAGAGGCTGGAACTACTGGGGCAGAGAGCCTTTGGTTAAATTAAGAAAAAAAAGTTTGATCTGAATGTCGTTGATCTGAAAAAAAGTTGTGAGAATCATAACACGGGAATTCAAACTATACTGTAGGGCTGTAAAGTCGTGCTCTGATAAGGATCTGAGGATTTAAAAAATGCATTTCTCTGGTTGCAAATGCATTTAACATGCCTCGTTGAATGGAAACAAAAGCATACTTTTGAGCATAAAAGTTAATTCTTGGCCATACAAACTGTATTAAAGAAGTGTTTGATCCACATGACAGCTTTTATATATGCTTTTATTCTGATCAAAAACAAAATATTTATGTGAATAAATTGCATGGTAATTATAACATTTGGATTTCTGCAAGTTTCGGGTGTCGTAAGAAATAAGCCTACCAATAAAATAATGACTTTTGCTCATGTGATTAATAGTTCATGAGGTGTCATATTTCTGTTCACACAGCAATATGGATATTAATCGAATGATCCATTTGGTTTTCTAGATTTTCATTTGGTTTTCGTCGTTAGTAGATACACATGTGCTTTTCTTACTACGACAGGTCAACATGTATGCTGTGAAAAAGGTCTGTTGATATTCAATTCAATTCAATTCACTTTATTTTATTTTGTATAGCCCAATATCACAAATTATCCTCAGAGGGCTTTACAGTCTGTACACATACGACATCCCTGTCCCAGGACCTCACATCGGATCAGGAAAAACTCCCCCCAAAAAATAACTCATCATATATGCAGATATGTTGTTGTCATGGAGATGACCTAGTTGTGATCTTGTGAACAATGAAACTTGAGCTAAAAACGTTTTTGTTTGTCAAGAATACATTATTTTTTACAAAGAAACATTTTAATATGTGCTCTTTGCTTAAACAGTCAATCAGAATTGGGCATGCCCATGAAAGGAAGCTTAGTGTGAGACTTTCACTCTTAAAGCCTGTTTCAGTATAATGCCCCACATTTCTTCCTGTCTTCAGACTTTATGAAGCTGCTTTCCTTCATAAGCAAAGTGTTCTCATTTGATGTTCAGTATGTCCTCGATTAGCCCCATTGTTTCACTGACAGCAGTCTCAGGTTGCTACTTATGAACCCTCTGCATCTGAAATATTGATAATCCTCCTATCCTCCTTGTCGTTCGAGTGGCAACCAGACAGGGAAATGTGAATTTCATTGATGAGAATACATTTCAAAACTATGAACATGACATTCTCTCAAAAGTGTTGATAGTAGTCTTTACAGGTACTAATGGATAAAAGTGTGCACTAGTTTATCTATGCTTTTCTATGCTATCTTACATCATATTTTGTCATGTTCAGTCTGAGCAAATATGGATGTTCTTTAATTGAGTCAATGTCAGGAATAATTCAAATTGAGCTAAACACATTCAGAAAACAAAGGAAAGGCCACTCCTGTCATAATTAACTACAAATCAAAGTCATCATATCAGACTATGAATCAAAGTTTAGTTACAATTTAAATATCTTAAAATATGCAAATCTGTAAACTATCTTCTATCAAAAAACTATCAAAATGTATTAGTTATTCACAGTCCGTGGAAACAAACTATCGCCATGCTTCTTCTTGGTCGGATTTTGTACCTAATGAGCGGTTACTCTGGGAGACTCGGATGAGGTATGTTACCTGCATTATACGAGAGTGCCAGCTGTGGCACTACGGGCATGTGGCACGATTCCATGAGGCTGACCCGGCCAACAGGATTCTCTCTTTGAGAGACCCTGTTGGGTGGAGGAGACCTAGGGGTCGCCCAAGTGCCTCGTGGCTTCGTCAGGTTGATCGTTACTTCGGTGGGATGGGGCTGGGACAAGTGTCCGCCTGGAGGATGGCCATACGGAGACCCCGGGAGTACCGTCGGAAGGTGGACGCAGCAACACGCTGCCTTGGCGCATGCCCCCATACCTGACCTGACCTAATGCTTCTTAATAATTTAACAATAAGGAAATAGGAACAACCTAAAATCTTCAAGACATAAAGAATGATCAACACAATAAAAACACTATATCATCGTCATCAGCTCTGATAAACCTTGTATTCTATCTGCTCAGCTCCAAACAAAGCACACAGTCAGAGCAGATTCTTTCTGGACAAAACTGTTAGCAAACAGTTAGACAAACAGTCCCCAAACAGTCCCCAAACTAAGCTAACAATGAGGTTGTTCGGGTGGAGAAACATGATGATCCAAAAAGTTGCCTAAATATTTTATTTTATGAGTAGATCAAGTGTCCGAATAGTCAGTTATTGAGCTGAACACAAAACGGATTGATTGCAGATATTGTTTGACTGGAGAAGTTTAGATACCACTTGGTACTGGTTTATTTAAGGTATCGAGTTCTGATACTCGCCCTGGAGCAACTTGAACTACTTGTCAAAGGCAAAGACAAGATCACTTAGGATAAGATACATAGAAAACTCTATCAACAGCTATAAGAAAGAGTTGTTTGGACACCATATATGCAAATGTTGTACTACCGATCTGTCGGCATACCATACATTCAATTCAAATCAATTATATTTATGTTGTATGGCCCAAAGGGGGCTTTACAATCTATAATATGATATATTCTATATTACTAGGAGGTACATTCTCACTAAATACTTGTACACACTAACTCCATATCATCCATATTCTTCTGAGTATAAAACTAGAAATTCTGAGTTCTGATCAGTTACTGAAAGATTTGAAGATGAGCATATTTTCAGACATCCTGAATAAACAAATGCAGAGGGGAGACCTTTTAGAAAGAAGACTGCCACTGCCTCCACTGGGAAGACTATTCTAGAGGTGGATGCCTTATTCGCTGATGGGTGGGTGTCCAAGGTGGCAGCAGACACACACCAACACTTTTTATTATCTTCTTCTTATTCAACACTGATGCAATCTGAACATATATTTTCCAACCAATATTCAGTGTTTGGTGCTCTTTTGTTAAAAATGTACATGGAGTCAAATGCTATATATAAACCTCTGAGTCCATCCATCCAGAGCTGTATTTCTGCAACTCTGAGCAAGTAATGGTAGATAGTGTCAACAAAACTGTTGTGTCAACAGAAAATACTGTTACTATATTCTACTTGGGTCCCTCAGCTCCAATGTTCTGGTTTCACACGTGAGACTGTCTGAGTTGGACAAGTGTTCCAATTCCATACTACCTAATTGTATGTATATACCATACACCTGGCCTACTGGTTTTTCTTTTCTCAGAAAAGTGGAGCCAGGCCTATAAACATGAAGTCTGTCCCTCACTAACTGAGTGAGTGATGAACTGACACCATTGGTTGGTTGAGTGTTGGAGTTCCTCAATTGGCCATTGCTCTTTCAAAATTAATTGGGTAGTCAATTATTTGACTTATAAGTAGCTTAACCATTCGTGTGACATGCTACCTTAGTTTTCTTGAAGAACACATATTGCTGGGACAACTACAAAATGGCAGATGAATATTTGATATCCAGGAATTCACATAGACTCTACCAATGTACTGTAGATGTAACAGCAACCACAGGCAACCAATGCTTCTCACATGAACACTGGATCTCCAAAGCTCTCTTAAATGCTCCAGTTGGGTGTTTTCAGTTGGGAAAACAGGCTTTGGTGGACACAAGCTGTAAGGCTTTAGGACACACTCTCTGACAGACATAAGGCTCTGGATTCACCACATAGTCAAATTCCTTTTCAGTGAGTAGTCAGTCTGGCTGTGACACTTTGCAACTGAAGGGTCTAATCTGTGAAGGGAAACCAAGTACAGAAGTAGTTTGTGATCTCTTATTTTCTCCTCTCTTCTGTCTCTTGCTCTCTGTTTTCTCCATCCTCATCATCCCTCCATCCCCAACAGGACACTAATGGGTCCATACGGAGTAGACAGAGCTGTTCATTCCATGGAGTTTACTGATTGTGAGAATGGCCTGGGTAAGTCTTTTCTTTTCTCTTCAGCAAACATAGATAGAACTTCTTCAAAAAAACTGTTGGTACCAATGTTTTTTCCTGCAGATGCCCTCTTTATCTCTATAATTCACTCTATATAAAGCATTCACTGGGTTAGAGACACACTGGACAGGTTGCTAGTCTATCGCACGGCTAACACACTTACAGTAGACACAACTTACTCCAATTGTGTTTGGACTGTGGGAGAAAACTGGAGCAACAAGAAGAAACCTTAACCATAACCCTCACTGAAGCAGAGAGAACATGTAACTTCTCATAAAATATAACACTTAACCCTCACTGAAGCAGAGAGAACATGTAACCTCCTCTCATAAAATAAAGCGTTGGCCTGTAATTTATCCTCACACTAAATAAAATCTACTGCATGAGTAGCGAGTTAGCCAAATATACACATCAACCAATACATTGAAGAACAAATACAGGTCTTAATATCTGCTTTAAAAAGTTGCACTAGTCGAGACAAGACAGGACAATGTGAGATCTGGAGATCTGGAGGTGAGAGTTAAGTTTCAATGAAAAGCATGTATTCATCAAAGTTACAGAAATGGTGGGAGTTCAGATGAAGGCATGTTAACGTTTGGCCCCTTGGTTGCAGCAAAACAAGCTTTTACAAAGCTGTTATGTTGAGAGGGTTATTATTGCTCATTTAAAGGTATTATGTCATCACATTTTTGTGAACACAGCATTTAAATTCACCCCCCGGTTCCTGCTCAACAAGAGAGAGAGAGAGATGATTGGGGAGAGAGGGACTGTCACTGGTGAGATTAAAGCTGTCAATTCATGGAATAAAACTTTATTTTCTGATTGTTTTATGGCAGATACATGCTAAAGCACTAATTACATTACATTTCATTTAGCTGACACTTTTATCCAAAGCGACTTACAATAAGACAAATGTCCAAACTAATAAACATGTTGAATGAATGCAGCTCATGGTAGCTTATTCCTGCAGTGGCCTGTCTGCTTTGTCTGTACCACAAGATGCTGTGGGGTGCAACAAAGTGGCGTTTTTTGACATGGGAATGAGGACGGGCTGTACACACTGTTTATTGGCTGGGGGTTAAAAGGCCACGTAATGTCCAAAATGCTCTTTGCTGACACACCCCAGAAGAGTCCCCAACAAAGCAAAATAAGAAGACAATCCAAGCAGAGGGCAGAGCCTCTGACCACCTTATACTCTGTTTTGGTCTCCACCAACTCCTCTTTAGCTGATAAATGCTCCACAATGTTTACCGGCTCGTCTCTAACTGTGTCTCTCTGCTATTTGATGCTGAGCAGGTAGAATACAGCGGGTTTATTAGAGCTGTTTCACTGAAAACATCTGTCTGCTGCTGGAAACAGGGTGATGAGACTGAACCAAAACACTAAAGTTGTTCAAACAAGAACAATGAGCTGAAAGGGCTGGGTTCAATTCTCTGAGCCACACACATTACACATAGTCACATGGTCCTGTAGTTATGATTCTGGTGGCCATTTACTTTTTTTTCCACTCAACATTTTGTTAGTTTTGTAAGTTTGTCACATGTTGGGTATAAGTGATGTGGCAACAAAATGATATCCTCTATGTAAAAGTCTACTATGTTAGATTGTTCATCACTAGCAAAAATACATTTATTTATTCATATAAGTCCAAATCACATGCTCGGCTTAAACTAACAACATAATGTATGCAGCCCTACTCAATCATCCTGCGCTATCTGGCAATGCAGTCTGATTTTGAATAGCTCAAATAATTGAAGTCCCACTTTTAAAGGGATTTTCTCTGCAGTGTAGGTATCCTTGTTAAGTGTCAGAATGGTAGCCTAGCAGGAGAAGTAGGTCATGTGGCAAAGCCCTAACCCACTTAACTCAGCTGGGTTAAGCATGCAGGGAGCTGCTGTTGTTTTTATCCGTACACCATCACACTGGTGGAGCTTGTGCCTACGCAAGTGAAAACCCCACCGGATGGGGAAAACAATGGGCACCACAATATGACACCAGGGGCTGAAACTAAAAAACTTTAGATTTCAACATGTCAAAGGATTACTTGGCACCCTACATTATGTCTACCAGGGGTGTAGCTGATACAAAAATGAGGATGGGATGGTACAGGTTAGCTGTTAGTAAACTAATCTGATGATAGCTATGTTTTAGTGTGTTTCTATAGTTAGCTAAGGCACTTACAAACCTAATACTCCATGCATAGCTTTCTGATGTGCACGTTCCACTAAAACTGAGTTAGACTGTGAAGAATGGATTTTGTACCGGTGCTGAATTATGAATTTAATGGCATCTGATGGTCTTTCATAGGCTTAAAATAACAATTCAGAACTACAGCCCTCCAACATAAATGCATTATGTAATTATTGTATACGTCATCGTAATGTGCAGTTGATACACAATATTAAGCAAATTTAAAATGACATGCCTAGTTGGGACAGTGGGATTCATTATGTCTCTCTATCTATACTGTACTTTAATGCATCGGACAAATTAACTCACCCATCAATAACAATTACACCGTTACAGTTTGACACATCACAGTTGTCTTAGGAGCATTACAACAAGCATTAAAGGAGGAAATAAGGCACAGCATGTGAGGAGAGAGGTGTAAGAATTTCTGAAGGTGTGTGTGTGTGTGTGTGTGTGTATGTGTGTGTGTGTACCCACAGTTTAAGCAGCACACAGGTGAGAAGCAAAGCAGCTTATAGTTGTCCAACTTGAGCATGTGCAAGTGTACATGCTGTTCTAATACATAAAGCCTAAAGACCACCGCACTGAACTCCTGACACCTCCACAGCAGGAGAGTGTCTGTGGTCCACTCTGGACCACAGACACTCTCAGACGGTGCTGAGGACAGCACATGCTAATCTCTTTGTTAGTGCAGCTGAAAGCTGCACCTCCTCAGCATGGTTCACAGTGAACATCATCAGTGGGCTTCAAAGAAAGGACACTTTGTTGAAGTCAAAGTTAATGGACAAGGTTTTCCATATTATCTAACCAGATAATTGATTTATGATGCAAATTCAGAAAATGTACTTTAGGAATGTACTGTTGTTTTGTGTGTTTTTTGTGTTACAAATGGGCTCCTACTGAATTTGATTGTGCATCCCTGTGTTGCATAATGACAATACATTATCCTTGAACCCTTGAAACCCTTGAATCTATGAACATGTTGTTCTTAGAGCTGTGGCTCAGGGGTTGGAGGGCTCCATTATCAGAAGGTCGGTGGTTCGATCCCTGGTCTACATGTCCAAGTGCCCTAACTGAATCCCAAATTGCTCCCGATAGGAGTGTGTGTGAATGTTTACAGGTGATTGGCTTGTGTTGTAAAGTGCTTTGAGTGGTTGCTAAGACTAGCTCTATAAATACAGTCCATCTTCCATGTATCTTCTGGGTTATTATAAACCCTTTTTATAAGCAACTCTGCATTTTTCATCACATTGAATTGTGTGATCTTTACAAGGTCTTAGAGCGTTGGAACTTGTAATCCTTGGGAGGCAAACGTGCCCTTGATGCATCTCGAGCAGGATATAATGATTTGGAACACAAAATGTGCCCCTGAAGAGAGAGAGAGACATGTCTTTTATATTAATCATTAGTAATACCTATTAGTATGATGTTTTTCTTATCTGAAGATAGGCTCGGGGAGGACAGTGCTTTGAGGATTATAAGAACAAAAGAACAAGAGACTCTTTTCCTCAGAGAAGAGTAAGAAAGGGAGGGAGAACTGAGACGGGGAACTTCATAACCCCCATTCTTCCAACAGACCTCACACTGAAGGAGCCCTGATCAAATTGTGAAATAAGAGACTTTACCAGCTAGGCTTCAGTCCCTTCAATGAATTCATTTCAAGCACAGTGGTGGCCATCTTAACCGGCTATTGGCACACTGGATCAGAATCAGAACTGTTTATTGCAAAGTACATTATTACGCTTACAAAGAATTTGGCTCTGTGAATGGTGCATAACAATAATCTCAGTGCAATACTATCAGACATCATTTAAAAGTAGAACATATTAAAAATGTACATTAGAAATATGGTTCACAAACAAACAACAGTCCGTTAAAACAACAATATTATTAAAGTGTCAAGTGTATATTGATGGAGAAAAGATGTGCAAGAGTGTGTAATTGTAAGTGTCTGAGTTAGTGGGGGCCCCTGGATTTATTGATTTGAAATAATTTAGTCCATTGGTTGAGCAGTCGATTGCTACCATATGTCACTCTGTTGGTCCATCAGCTAAATGATGTATTTCAATCAGGAGAAACAAGTCAGATGAAGAAAGACAACTTGTTATTATGAACCGATGATATGTGATGATAAAGTCTTGACAGAGTTTGGCTCTTAGACTCTACAGGGAGATGTGTCATGGAGGGGCATCAAGATAAACCCCCTGTGGAGTCCAGACCTGGTGGTGGTGCTTATGAGGCTGATAGAATGATGAGTTGATGAAGCTGATGGCTGGAGATGGGGAGGGGAGGGGGAGGGGCTCTACCTACTCTGAAGGTAGAGAGACAATGATATTTAAAAGAGACAGCAGCATTGGCTAATGATGGTATTGTGCTATTGGATAGAAGAGACCAGCTGATCAGAACAGCTGATATCATGATTGACAGTCCCAGACAATTAATCTATGAGTGAGCATGCGTGAGAAGTGAAAGGCAGATGTCTGAGAAATAAACAACCGGCTTAGCAACAGTATCGTGCCTGACTGAACTTACGCTAGAGAGCTTCTTTTGCGTGTGTTCAGTCGGTGGTGCTGCATCTATCTAGTTGCTAAAGCTGGGTTCATACGGACTCTTCACCATCTGTCTCTGTATCTGTATTCAAACAGAAGTCACATTCAATTCAATTCACTTCAGTTTATTTTGTATAGCCCAGAATCACACATTACAAATTACCCTCAGAGGGCTTTACAATCTATACACATACGACATCCCTGTCCCAGGACCTCACATCGAATCAGGAAAAACTCCCCAAAAATAACCTTTCACAGGGAAAAAAGGGAAGAAACCTTCAGGAGAGCAACAGAGGAGGATCCCTCTCCCCGGATGGACAGATGCAATAGATGTCATGTGTACAGAATGAACAGCATTACAAAGTTACATAAACACATTACATGAATATGACAATGTATGAATGGAATTCCAATCCATGAAACAGAAGGAGGTAGAGGGCTATCAAGAGTCTAATTGCTCCAAACCCACTGCTCTGATTTTTGATTTTGATTGAGTTTCAGGATTTTATTTCATATGACATACAAATCGTACAAACTAAATTAACTTTGAAGCAACCGACAAAAAGCCATAAACTAACCTCCACAATGCAGATTTTAATGATCTTTAAACTCATATTTCATATTAATGGATTACTGCATTTCCTTTAAGCCCACAAGTCAAGTATTAAATGCATTATGAAGAAACTATTTGATTTGGCTGCAAAATAAAGTGGCGCGACCACTTGCAGAGCCTTCGCACACCACACGCAGGCAGTGATAAGGTCATTTTCTGGCACTCCGGCTTCAGGTAAGTATAAACTATGCTTAAGTCAACACTACTTTACAAAATATAATTTTTTCAAGCTCCACAATGAAAAGCTGAAGAACTCTAGATGGAACAAATGCTAATTACAGTACATAAATGAATAATACTCGACAAGTCACTTGGTACAGATGGGAATTTCAATATTGTGATCTCATGGGAGTGAGGGGAAGGTCGTTTGTCGGCAGCTGCCATTTTATTGGAATACTGCTTACAGAAGCGGCCTGGGAAGGTCATATAAGTAAACTTAAGCTTACTTAAACCTATAACTGTCAGCAAGTCGTTGGTCAGTCAAATGGTAAATGGACTACCATGCAAGGTGCCACCTGCTCATCAGTACTAACTATCATCATACTCATTCATACACCAAAGGAACAGCCTGCAGGAGAAATTTGGGGTTAAGAAAAAAGGACAAATCGAGGAGCCAGAGATCGGACCACCGATCCTCTGATTGAGGGACGACCCTGCTCCACCACTGAGCCACAGTTGCTCGTCAAGTTAATGTTAACCTCCCTCTTTTCCTCAACCAAACTAAGTGGTTTTGTTGCTTCAACCTAACTTTCTGTGAAGACAACAATGTATTTTGAAAAGAGGATGTGCATGTAAAGAGCGTATATTGCACTGACACACCGTCACTGAGACGTGCTAGTGGTACAAAGAGATCATTGTTTGAAACTTACTGCCACTGACCAAGCTACATTATTTAATGCATTGATGTGAGAACGTGTTGTCTGAACATTACAAACTACCTGGTCACCAGGTTACCTCCAGGTGAGTCTGCAAAGACCTCTGCTGTGATGTTTATTGAATGAATACAACCAGAGCTGTAGAGCCTCGTCAAACATACTTCATTCAATCACAGAAATAAGTGCTGAGTGAACGTTATACAAGTAACGTAAAACGTTGCTTGTATAGGCCCTAGGCTAACTTACAACTGGCGGAGATAACTTAACACCAAATAGGTTAAGTCCTAGAACTGTGGAAGGCATATAAGTCCATATCAGTCATCTTTTTTTTGGTGCCATTATACCCAATCCCCCAGTCCCCGCTATCCAAAAATGATGATTGATTTAGATAAATAACAACACTATTTTAGTGTCATACCAGTGACTACCAGTGTCACTGGTTAATGTCATCAACAAAACCAACATTCTGCTAAGGTAGACATTACTACACTATATCTTTACATTGATAATAGTTGTTTGCTGCTATATTGATGCTCTGAATATTCTATAGAACCTTTAACAAACAACAAAATGTGATGGCAAATCTTTGCGAACTACCTTCGCTTGAACGCGATTAAGCAAGAAGAAACTCATTATTTATTATCACCTTGATTGATATCTTCGATTGTTTGCAAAAACATAGAAGTGATTTTTCTTCTCCTCTCAACAGGGATTAAAGTGATCGGTGGAGTGAAGGAGCTCACTGGAGAGGAGTTTGGAGTCTACGTCAAACGGATTTTACCAGGTGGCCTTGCATCAAGTGATGGTGAGTAGCGTATCCTCCAGGGTACGTTTTCTTGTCATTACTTTTCCCAGATTACTTTTATCTCTTCAATTCAAAGACAAATCACTTCAATTCAAAGATAAATATCTTCAATTCAAAGACAAATCACTTCAATTCAAAGATAAATATCTTCAATTCAAGGATAAATCTCTTCAATTCAAAGATAAATCTCTTCAATTCAAAGATAAATCTCGTCCATTCAAAGATAACCATACGACAGAAGTGCAGAACATACACAGAGGCCATCAAATGGATGAGCTTTCTGTAACTGCTAGTTTCTCCCTAACTGCCATTCTCCGTTTGTAATTCAAATCACTCGGAGACGATTTGGCGTCCCATTCATCGCAGCCAATTCCACCACCAAACAATGTGTTCACCCACTCACACAGGAACTGCTTTATATCTTTGAGATTAAGCTATGCAGATCACACTTAAAATAAACAGTATTTCTTAAAAGTATTATTTAGATTATTCCTCAAACAACTGAATAGTCTTTCCAACTTTACCTTATGAATTTATAGTTGGACTATCTTACGTTCACTCTATCTATTTATTCGCCTTTATGTTGATACACTGGGCAACACAGAAAATATTTTTTTTATTGGCCACGAAGTTATTTTGTTGTGTGCTTTTTAATAACAAAATATATATATATTTCGAAAATAATAGTATTGAAATAGTAAACGTAAAAAATATAAAAAGTAAAGTAAATTTTTTTTCTTCCCTCCTTTGAAGCGCACCTATAGATGGATAGCTCCCCTAACATTTACCTATAGCTCCTGTATCACGGACCTGCTCTGCTGTCACTGTTTTTTCTTACCTTTGTCATCAATCATCTGTATATTTAAAGGAGACATATGCTCATTTTCAGGTTCCTACTTGTATTTCAGATTTTTACTTGAAACATGTTTCCCGCTTCAATATTCAAAAGACTATTTACTTAGTCTCACACTGTTTGTCTGAATACACCTGTGTTCACCCTCTGTCTGAAATACAGTACCCGTCTCTTTACCCCCCTCTGGAAAAAAGCCCGGTCTGCTCTGATTGGCTTGCAGGAAAATATGGTGCACCTTTGTAAAGGTAGTTCTCAAGCTGTGGGCGATATATTCTAATGAGCCTGCATGTGATGGAGGAAGGGAAGCCAAATGATCCAGGCAGTCTTGTTTCATGTGCAGCTGTGGGTTGGATGTGAACTTGGTTGAGAGGACGTCTTCTTAGCATTGTACCAAAGTGTAGAAAACAAAAGAGAAGGCACATCTTCAAACATGTATAGCCTTTATTGAACAAATTGGTAAGCGATGTTTAAAGTGTGGGATGGTGACAAGTAACGAGAATGATTAGCTCAATCCCGTTATTAGAGAACAAAACATGGCCATTTTGTGTTTCATGGCCCTTTGCAACAAGGTTTTGAAGCCTGGTTTCTTATTCGTATTCCTTTAAGCTGTCTGGGAGAAATGTTGGATGAATAGCCTGTGTCGTCAACACAAAGATCAGTGATTGAATGGCTTGTGAAAATACCTAAGGGGAAGTTTTTGAAACTTTTAGAATTCTTTATGGAGATTGTTTATTTTTGGAAACAAAGCATACCTGCTGCTCCTTTGTCTGGTTTTGTAGTTGTGATCTTTAGTAAACTAACTGTATATTGAATACATTTCTGGTCATTCAGCAGCAATAAATCACGTGCAGCAGCTATTTGTAGAAATATCCATCCTCCCCTCCCATATTTTACAAGAACGCTTTCAAATACATATTGCATGAAACCAAACCCAATGTGCCACTCGTCTTTCACTTTACTTGCACAAAACCTTGGCTGTCCTTTAGTACACAAGGACAAATGTAATTCGACAGCGCCTAAGAAACCCGCAGAAACCCCCCCATGTGTCTTAGTGTAGAACAGCGTGGATGAACTCATAAGGAATAGAAGTGAATGAATGACAGAACACACTTCTATGAAAACATGAATGCATTACACCACAACACTGGCATGGCCTACTTTCTCTCTGTCATGAATGATGGATTTAGTGCACATATTAAGTGTTTGTATCATTAATTCAATTCAATTCAATTCAATTCAGTTTATTTTGTATAGCCCAATATCACAAATTACAAATTTGCCTCAGAGGGCTTTACAATCTGTACACATACGACATCCCTGTCCCAGGGGATTACAGCTTGACATTCTTTGATCTTTAGAAGAGCAGTAGCTCAGATCACCATTGCTCAATAACAGATCTTATGTTCAGTTCCTGACAAATAAATTAACTGCAATTCTATAAAATAATGATCTAATTTATTTATTTCCCTAGTCTCTCTTTTTTAATGGGTTTCTGGTTAGATTCCTCAAATAAGGTCTGTGGTTAACAGAGTTAAAAATATTGTAATTCTTCGATATAAAATACGCCAGTAGAATCCTCTTTTGTGAATGTAAAAGTCTTTAAAAAGGCAGTTGCTAACAAGTGGCTAACTGAGACAACTAAATGTCCTCACGCCGACTCGTTGTGTGTACTCACGCTCATGACCATGGTGTAGTTTGTGTACAGCCTAATGATAGTTTTTACCAGTTCTTCTTGTAGCTGATACTGCCACTGTGTACCACAGGACTAAAGACCAGCTGACCTTTCTCTGACCTCTTGACAGGAAACCTGATGCCAGGGGACCAGATCTTGGAGGTGAACGGGGACAGTCTAGTGGGAGTCACAAGTGAAAGGTAGTCCAGTAAAGAATTACTGCTCTTATCATTAATTTAAGCACATGATTGACAATAATGTAACTGTGTGTTTGTTTTTCAGAGCTGTGGACATCTTGAGAGCAGCCTCTGCAACTAATCTCATGCGCCTTCTCATAGCCAGAGACGAGGAAGCAAAGTAAGCAAAGTAGCACCGTGATGTACCGCATACCGCTGGAAAGCGCCGCTTCTTAGTGTTCACAATCCTTTGCAATTACGTCGTAAAGCGTTAACTTTCGAAGAGTTCCGGTAATTTGAATTTGGCATGTCACTTTCTGTCGCCGGAGACGGGGTTCGTACTACAAGAGTTTTAGAGTTGTAAAATTAACAGCTGCATCCAGAGTATTTTTCCTCGGCATAACAAACGCACATCAAACCCACAGGACTGCACCGCCTCGGACCAACAACACTGAAACGGTTTCTTTACTTTTTAGTTATTGGCTTTTACTTGTAATTCATATTGGTTCACACAAACACTCTCCATCAGGGGCGTCGTTAGGCCTATTTTAGGGGGGCTACAGAATGTGGGTGTCGGTAGTTTTAACGAGTGTTACCTGCTTACATTCAGGTTTACCTGTAAGTCCAGATAGTTACAGAATGTGTCTGTCTGTAGTTGTTAACGAGTGTTACCTGCTTACATTCAGGTTTACTTGAGGCAAATGAAAGGGAAGTTAGAAACTGTCTCCATCAGCTGAGTGTGAACAAGCGAATTCGAAATACAAGAAATAACTATCGACATCGCTCTATTCTTTGCATTAATATAGATTATTATAATATTTTTTTCCATTGAATGGTATATTTTACACTGAACTATTTATCTCAGTGATAGTGTCCAAATGAGCAGAACATATCACTGTGACCCTGAAATTATGTCTCTCATATACTGAATGCAAACAAAACTACAGAGCAAAATCACACTATCTCTGATTGAACCAATCTATGAACTGTCAGAAACAATGGATATCAGGGGAGAAAAAAATGTGTGCGCGCACACATTCACCAAGGTGACACTCCCCTTCCTTGGGGCTTAGCCCCCCCTTTCTTGGAATCCTACAAACGCCCCTGCTCTCCATCCATCTGATACTGGCCCGGCCCGTCTGTCAAATTTTAAAAGTCAATGTGGCCCCTCAGCCAAAAAGTTTGCCCACCCCTGCTCTAGGGGATTTGTAATTTATAAGAGCAAGACAGTTGCACATGAACATGTCGGACCTTATTTTCAGAAAATATATGATATTGTCTGTTAGTAGGTATTATGCTCAGTTAAGAGACTCTGACACGGTGACATGATTTGGATGATTTGAGGATACGTGCAGGAAATTAGACGTTAACAGTGCTAATATAACTTTGAGAGCCACCAGGAGCACGCTGTGGATTTATTAGGCAGATCCTAATATGAATATGTAGAACTGCATGACAAGTGACATCCATGAAGAAGAAGATTCATGAAGGTTTGAACGTGAATGTCTTGTAATTTTGAGGTGAATAACACTCTTGTCTTTGTGGTGGAATGACAGCAGACTGAGGAGAGGAGAGAGCTTAACCTAGAGCTGTGATCCTGACAAGATGAGTTAATCCGTGCTCTGTGCTTTAACTAACCTTTCCAGAGCAGAGGACGGAGCTGGAGGGGGGGGGGGGGGGGGGGGGGTTCGGGATTATGCCGTCTGTCTGTCTCTGTCTCCCCCTCAACAGACTTCCTGTTCTTCTTATAAAAACAAGTCAGAAATAGCTTAGCGATAGCTGCATGCTTAGCAGCTGCGCCAGCATTTAAACATGTAAAGAAAATGAAATGACATTTACTGGTATCATAACCTCAGGAAAGCCTTCTTAAAAGGGTCAAACCACTAAAACCACGACAACACCAGAAGCAACAAGAGTCAACGGATGTTCCAGCTATCCTATTGACTGTTTTGAGAGCTCAAGAGACAGATGGCTGATGTTGACAGAGCAACAGAACAGGGTGAACACAGAGGAGGAACATTAGTCAAAGTCAGTGAGTGAGAGAGTTGTGTGCTAATGTGGATAATGCAAACATTCAAATACTTTTGTTAAACACATCTACATTTATTTATTTTGGGTCATAATTTCTCTTTTGCATACAATCTTTTCCTGGACTTAAAATATCCCATTCTACACTCAGTATTGAGACACGGATATAATGGCGAATACAACTTTCACATGGTATGGTTGAGGTGTCGACCGGTTTCGTTTGGTTCAAACAACCTTTTGCTTGTTGGGATATTAGGATGCATAGCTTAACCTGAACACTGCAGCCAGCTTGGTAGACTCATTGTCAACGGCAGCACAATAGTTTGCACTAAAATTAAGTCTTTGTAAAATGATTTGGTTTTAGGCACATGGAAAGACTGATGGTGTTTTTGTCTATTAAAGGTCACTTTCTTGTAATGTAATCTTAGTGCTTGTTTTAAAGATTAAATGTGAAATTGTATTTCTAATCATGTTCAGTGACCACAACATCCCACTTGTTAGACAATAGATTTCATAGTGTAAAAGTTCAGAGAATCTCGAGCTGCCTGGTGCTTGGAAGAAGAAGCTCCGAAGCCAGAGATATATAATAATCATTATTTAATCATAACAAACAAGAGTCATCTGTATACATACACACAGTCCAGGCCCGGACGCACTCACATGGCTTCGCTTCCACAGTCTCCTGACGTAGCCAGCAGTTTCTGTCTGGCGTCACCACGTAAGAGACCAAATTCACATCTTACAATTAGTTTTATTCGCAGTCCATTCGCTGAGCTAAGCTCCCATTGGTTAGTGGAGGTATTCATGCAAATACCTTTCAGAGACACAGCATGCTACGTTGACCAGCAAATAAGACATAAGGTTCACACCTGAAGGTTAGTTCCATTGGCCACTTCAAAGAATGCCTCCAATCGATAAGCTAGCGGGGTCAAAGCTCACACTGCCGGTCAAGGACAGGAAGTTCCCCTTCAGAATAAAACCCTATTATCCTGCCTTCAGAATAAAAACAACATCTCAGGTTTCAATCGGCATCCCTTTTAACTATTGTCTGAACAATAAAACATCCATTCATTCTCATGCATCATACAATTAATCATTACATGTGTCATTAACAAACAGAATAATAAAACAGTGATCCTCTCTCATAATACATTCCTCAGAATATTCCTCAAATTAATTATCATAACTTTCTTTATGTATTAATTTAAAACATAACCTCTCTTATCTACATGTGCATGTATATATAAAATCCACCACAACTCAACAATAGAGACAATGACAGTTCTAAACAATCTGACTTCTTTTTTGCATTAGAGAGAATGCAAGTTTAAGAGAATGCAAGTTTAAGACACTTTCGCATTTCCAGCACAGAACCGAAGGTTGCCGCCTGGTCAAAATATTGAATGCGCCCCCTGGTGGCGGAGGGCAGTATAGGTCATAAAGCCCACCTCCTCCATGTTAGCGAATATGACATCTATTTGACAGCTGTTAATGATAGCTGCTCTTTGAGTAAAGTTGTCGACGTGGAGCATGAGGCTCAGGAATGTAAATGGAGTAGGAATGTAAGACTGGCCCATCATAACTTGTCTGGTCTGACAAATATCCGGCTCTGCTTCATAGACTCTCATGCAATGGTTGTAGATGTTCTTCATGTTCGGGCTGGTTTTGGAGCTCATCGGTTAAACGTTGTGTAATCGTGATACTTATACCTTTATCTTTTTAACCAGTTTTCATCCTGGATATGTCCTTCAAACACATATTTTACAACATCTTTGTTTTTCCTGAAATTAATTCATATTTCTTCAGGTTGAGCAGTACTGACAGTGTGGGCTCCATGGTAGTTCTGACAGCTTGACGGAATAGCAGTGGGGGCGAGGCTTAGCCAAGGGACAAGTTGATCACAAATGTATTGATAGAATAGTTAGTTGTTGTGATTTTCTAGCCAAACAGCTACCGTAGTGCTAACGTAGAAGCTAAGTGGCTGTGCTCGGCTTGTGATGCTAATGCAGGTGTATGGGGGCCTTGATGTTGCAGCTCCACCCATCCTGATCACATGCATCATCAAAAAGTGCAAGATGTCCATTATATAGTGGGGTAATATGGTACTACAAGCTCCTTAAGATATGATGGCGCATCACCAATCAAGGCTTTGCAGGTGAGGAGAAGAATTTTTAATTATTAGAGCAGCCTGACAATAAGGTGTTTCAGGAATCTAGTCTAGAAGTAATAAACGTGTGAACCAGTTTTTCTGCATCTTTTTGAGACAAGATGTGCTGGACTTTTGAAGTGTTACGTAAATGAAAAAATGCAGTCCTTGAGATGTGCTTCACATGGGAGTTAAAGGACAAGTCCCGATCAAAGATAACGCCGAGATTCTTTACAGTGGTGTTGGATGCCAGGGCAATGCCATCTACAGAAACCACATCACCAGATAATTGATCTCTGAGGTGTTCAGGGCCGAGTATAATCACTTCAGTTTTGTCTGAGTTTAACATCAGTAAGTTGCAGGTCATCCATGTTTTTAATGAATGGATGTGAATGGGTGAATGATGTCATGTAGTTTTAAAGCGATTTGAGTGGGAGACCTCGTCTAGGATTATACCAAGGCCAGTTTTATTCATACCTAAAGGTGCACATTTGTAAGGTCCAGACCAGAATTGTAGTTAAAACATAAAAAAGTAACATTATCAAAAGAATGTGAAGAAGTTACAAGGTTGACGTTGTGTCACATGGGTCAGTGTTTGTGCTGTAGAGCTATCTACTGCTAGCCAGCTAGTCCCGGCCCGTCCTGTCTTCTAATACTACTTGTTCCTGGAGAGGAGATAGTGAGTCCCTGTAGCATCCAGTCTGTCCTCCGTCCAACATGACAGGACGTAGAAGGTTTGTAAAAGATACATCAATGGCCATGGTACATTTGAGTTTGTTTTTTGGATTAAGTCCAAAGTGGCAGAATCGACACAATAAAAAGCACCCTGACCTCATCCTCCCCTCCACCAGGATGCTGCTTCCCCGGGAGTAGAGCGTGATGCAGCTCCAGAAGACAGAACCTCTGTTAGCAGTTAGCTTTAATTCAGCCAGAGTAAACCCCGACACCGGGGGTCTGATCCCAGGGGATCACCTCGACTCTCTGCTGGATCAGCAAAATCTCAGTTACTGCTGTTACGCAGTATAAACCCAGCATTCCACCATCTCCTGTGACTCCCGCTGCCTGGGTTTGTGCTGTCTGATTTAGAGTTGCTGTAGTTGCTCACTTGGCTTGAGTCTCACGGAGCGGCTGAGTGCTGACCGCTCTCCTGCCGACAGGGTGGTCTTCTCTGGCAACTATACACACAGACCTTGCTGCTGCTAAATTGCTGACCCTATCTGAAATGAAACTACTGTAATGATTTTAAAGGCTGTATTCCTCCGAAACTATTATATTTTATTTGTAGGCATCAACTCAAGGTTAGTTCTGGTCCAGAAACTGTCTCTGTCTGAAACACTCTTATCCCAATCATGTTTCTCTTCTGCTTTCCCTGAATAGGAGAGAATTTGCTGAGTTGCTGGAGAAGTATGGATCTAATGGTAGCACAGGATCAACACGCAACTCTCCCATACAGCAAGGTAGGCAAATCCCAACTTAGTCCTTTGTATGATGCATTACATATTCCGTTTTTTTCTTGAAGATGTAATTGTAAGTTAATGTGGGCATACTAAGAGTACTAAGCCTCAAGGTAGATGGAGTAAGTCTGCCTTTAAAGATGACTTATGACAAGTGCACTTGTCCATTACACAATTGCCAACATCTGTTTCAGTGGGGAAGGAGGCAGCTGGCTGGTACAGATTTGTTAAAGCACGGCATCAGCACGTGAGCAGGTTTCTGTGCTTTGTGCAGGGGATCAGGGTACATCTATGTGGTCAGATCTGTATCCATAGTAACCAAGAATTCACAAACTGTATTTTGTGATGTATATGTAAATTACCATAACTATTTCTGTGTTCATTGACAAATATTTTTGTGGGGAGAGTCCAGAGATTCAATTCAATTCAGTTTATTTTGTATAGCCCAGTACAATCTGTACACATAAGACATACCTGTCCCAGGACCTCACATCAAATCAGGAAAAACTCTTTAACGGGGAAAAAAACCTGGATAGACTCAAGCAATAGATGTCATGTGTACAGAATGAACAACGTTACAGAGTTACAACACATTAAATTAATATGACAGAAATGATGAATAATGAGTAGGAGGCATGGACCACAATGTAAACAGAAGAAGATAGAGAGGAGGGGCATCAGTAGGGTCATGGCAGGAGGCAGGGCCACAAGGCAGGAGTCCGGCCCAGGCCAGGGGCAGGAGGCAGGAAGCAGGGGCAAGAAGACAGGGGGCAGGAGCCAGGACCAGCTCCAGACACAGCCACGACCAATGGACCCTGTGAGGCAAGAAGGTACTGTTAGGTTGTAGTGGATTTTATATATATTTGCACATGTAGATAAGAGAAGTTTATGTTTTAAATTAATACATAAAGAAAGATATGATAATTAATTTGGGATATTATGAGGAATATTCTGGAGGAATGTATTATGAAACATGAGAGAGGATCACTGTTTTATTATTCTGTTTTAATGACAAATGTAATGATTAACTGTATGATGCATGAGAATGAATGAATGTTTTATTGTTTAGACAATAGTTAAAATGGATGCCGATTGAAACCTAATGTGTTGCTTTTATTCTGAAGGCAGGATAATAGGGGGAACTTCCTGTCCTTGACCGGAAGTGTGAGCTTTGACCCCGTTACTTTATCAATTGGCTTAGCGAACAGAATGGCGGCATCCTTTGAACTGACCAATGGAACTAACCTTTAGGTGTGAATTCATTTGCATGACCAGACTAACGACCGAGCATTTGTTCTGGGGAGACATGGTTCTACTGGTCTGGAGACTCGAGACAGCCCCGGTCTGTGGCTCCCTGGGAGCTGCAGTCCGTCTGTGGAGAGATCCTCCTTTCTGGCCCCACGATCGTGAACGCTACATGAGTATTATCTTTGCCATTAAATATTGTTAAACTTTAACTCAAATCCTGAATTTCCTGCGGCCACGGGACCCGGAGCTTTGAACACGAATCTTACAGTACAGAAGAGGTGAGAGGAGCTCAGTGTATCCTAAGATGTCCCACAGCAGTCTAGGCCTATAGTAGCATATCTAAGGCCTTGACCAGGGCAAACCTGAGACAGCCCTAACTATAAGCACTATTAAAGAGGAAAAAATGCAGTCCTTGAGATTTGCTTCACATGGTAGTTAAAGGACAAGTCAATGCCATCTACAGAAACCACATCACCAGATAATTAATCTCTGAGGTGTTCTGGGCCAACTAAAATAACTTCAGTTTTGTCTGAGTTTAACATCAGGAAGTTGCAGGTCATCCATGTTTTTATGTGTTTAAGACATGCTTGAAGTTTAGCGAGCTGGTTGGTCTCCTCTGGTTTGATCGATACATATAATTGAGTATCATCTGCATGACAATGAAAGTTTATGTAGTGTTTCCTGATAATATTGACTAAAGGAAGCATATATAAGGTAAATAAAATGAGATTTGTCCTGTTGATCTGTTATGTGTGCGGTAGGTTGAAACACACAGTCTGTAGAGTCTTGACTTAAGTCTGGACCAAGGACTGGCAAAATAAACTTGGTACCACCTCTGAACACACCCCTAGGACACATGGAGATGTTACAATTTCCAAAAGAAGAGCAACAAAATGCTACGATTTGAAGCCTTTAAGATTCACAGCACAAATGATGTATGAGTATAAAACACTTGTACTGTTACTTTTACTTTTAATGTCATACTCATTTTATGCAAACAACCAGATTCATACTATTCTGTCATATTCATTGAATGTGTTGTAACTCTGTTCATCTGTACACATGACATATATTGCTTCTATCCATCAGGGGAGAGGGATCCTCCTCTGTTGCTGTCCTGAAGGTTTCTTCCCTTTTTTCCTTGTGAAAGGGTTTTTTCTATTCCTTGGGAGTTTTTCCTGATCCGATGTGAGGTCCTGGGACAGAGATGTCATATGTGTACAGATTGTAAAGCCCTCTGAGGCAAATTTGTAATTTGTGATTTTGGGCTATACAAAATAAACTGAATTGATTTGAATTCAATTCATGTTAAAAACAACCATGGTACGAGCACATACTGTAATGACAACAACTTATTGTTATCAAAGAACCCATGACATCCTTGTATACTGCTGGAATTCAGTGTGAACAACCTCCTAACAGGAGATTTACCTTTGAATGTGAGGACAGGAAAAAAGCAGATGTTCACCCCAGGCAGTGGATAAAAGAAAAATAATTCTGGGGCATATTTGGACCGCTCTGCAGTTGGTTTGGTCAGCATATTGGATATTATTTAGTACTTAGAGTCACTCGGGCTGAAGAAATGGAACATACACACTTTTTGGAGCCATCTGTAGCAGCAGCAAATTGTTGAAGAATTATATTTCAGTATATTACATATGAAATGTGGAAGAAGTGCATCAGACCATCATGTTTGCTTTCAAACCCTCATCAAAATAATTACTTTCCAGTGTTAGTAATTATTTAAATCATTATCTAAAGCCATCCATTTTGACAAGTGTTGATTTTTCACCTCCTTCCACAGCGCAGGTTAAATGCCTGTACTCACTCTGTTGTGTGGTTTTGTTCTTTCTGACATTCCAAAGGAGGCCGCTACTTGGATAGTACATCATCCGGTTCCTCGTCTCGCTCCCAGAGTCCTTTGTTGTTGAGCCCAGCAGGCTCTCAGAACATGTACAACAACAGTGGGCCCATGCTGCGCTCCCTCAGGTAAGCTTCGTTTGTACAGGAGTCACAACTACGTTATAAAGACATTGAGTTGGGAAGTTGTGGCGAGCAAATACTAAACATAGATTTACAAACTATTGTGTAGATTTGTATTCATGTGTGTCATTACTAGTCTTGGTAGGTGGGCAGTTGACATTGTCATGTCATGTTGGGAAAACTATTTGGCTTAGGAATACACAATGTACTTCAGCTTCTCACTGGGCTCAAGAGTTGTTAGTGAAGTTGTTCCATCCTAAGAACTGTATACGGAAGAAAGTTTTCCCGGCAGTCAGCCAATAAAACAACTAACTTTAATAACTGGCTAAAAGCAGCTACAGTTAGCAGCAGTTAGCTAGAGTTAGCAGCAGTTAGGGGTTACTTTAGCAACAAATGAAGCTATCTGTCCATCACACAAACTGGCATTATAAGAGGAATTGACATAATAATCAACATTTTAAATGGTTACACTGTAGTTGAGGTCAAGGTAATTATTCGTGACACCATTATATCAGCATTTGACAGTGTAATAAAATGTACTGACATCTCTACTACAAGTGCTAATGGTTCCACTGTGCTGTGTTGAGGTCAAGGGAATTATTCATGACACTGGTAGAAAATGATTTGACAGTGTAACGCTTATTGACATTTTAAGAACTAGTCCAAAGTGTTCTACTGCAGTTGAGATGAAGGAACATATTCATAAAACACAATCCTAATGGTCTCCTGACAAAACATGTCAAAACCAGCCACATATGACTTAACACATAAAGCACAATATCTTCTGGAAGTTTGATGATTAGGCCTTCTATAACATTTTTATGATGTTAATGTTAAGTTGTCACACTACAACAAAGACATTTCAAACAATGTCCAAATTGAATTAAAAATGACATAATCCCAACCCATTTTACCCATCTTAAAACAAGTTCACCATGCTTTGTGGGTGTGAACTTTTTGCTATGTCATCACCATTCATGTCTAATATACAACCAAAGTGTATGTATGATTTAATTGTTCACTACTTTTACTTTACTTTTTTCTTTCTAAATCTGGACTCTTATTTATGCTCTGAAAGTGCACCGGATAGATTCATTCAATTTAAATGTAGGCTACACAATGTTCTTTCTAAATGCATGATGTTTCCAAAGTTAATGATTGATTGTGTTGAATAAATGCAATTTCTGCGCAGAATTATGACAGTAATGGCATGGAGGCCTAATGAAGGTTATTGTTTACCACAGGGCTGAATACCAAAAGTGTGTTTGCAATTGAATCAGTCATCAACCTGACTGATTCACTAAAATAGAGCAAACAGAGTCCTTTTTCTTAACTTCAAAGATGGATGTGTTCATGTGGCTTCCTGTTCTCAGTCACCCAGGTGAAGGAGTGATTCAGCTCATTTCATTGGCGAAATCCAGCAGTTTGGGCATCACCATCGGAGGAGGGTCCAACAGGCCCGACGGCCCCGCTGTCTTCATTCAGGAAGTGCTGTCTGGAGGAGACTGTCACCGGGTAAGAACTGAAATACTCACGCAATTCACAGAGTAAAATGAAACCCATAAACTGTGGATATTGAATGACAATCTATGAAAAAGGATAAAGTGGAGGGAGCGATGTTGCTCCGGGCCAGACCAGAAAGTTTTTATCGTGTAAACAAAGAAATGATAAATAAACCCAGGCTAGTCCGAAATTCTAAACTTTCACCCAGGTAGAAATGTAGATAATTTATACATTTTAAGATTTAGAGCTACTATTAGTGGATTTAAGAAAATCTAGAGTATGTGTTAAATTGCAATTATTGATTTCTGAACAATTAGTGGGTATTAGTGCGCACACTATTTTTGACACACACTTATGTGTGTAATACATGTTAGCACATACACAACTAGCACACCCATTACCATTGATAATGGTTTAAAATATGTAATTCCCTACAGTATGGTACCAAGAGTACTAGAGGACCACAAGTATACTTGGTTAAAACATGACTGAGATGGATGCAAAGCCGCAGTGAGGGACTACTTAAAGAGAAATGAAGTGAATAAGATGGAGGGAGGTAAAGAGGACCTCTGCAGCTTTGGCCTCAGATTAGTGTAAAACGTGAACTGAAAGTATCCATAGCTGAAATAAACATAAACTAATCTGGAGGTGGAGTATCTCTGTTTATTCATAGTGACTATGATTTCAAAATTAGGGTTGATCTCACATTGAAGTCAGAGAAGGATGAGGTGGAATCTGTTTTTTAGAGCTCTCTGGTGTCTCTGGTGAAAAGAATGTTATTGTGGGTGCTATTTATCGCCCACCTGACTCTGTCATCAAAGTTTTAAATGACAGTCTGGGCTGTTCTCTTGACCTGATAGACAATGAGGATAAATGTTGTTACATTTTAGCCGATTTCAATATAAACCTTCTAAAAAATCGACTACATACTCCTACTGGGGATTGTCTTAATATCCTTTACTCTAGTTACTTTTTCCCTCTTATTCATAAAGCAACACAAGTTACAGAAAATTCAGTGACTTTGATTGATAACATCTTAACCAATTCTTTGAGTGAAGGAACTAAATCTGGAGTCTTGTATTCCGACTTGTCTGATCATTTTCCCATTTTTCAATACTCTTTGATTGAGATTAAGTGAGCTAAAATACTAAGAAAATGATGCAGAAAAGAATTATGAGCAAATCAAATATTTCAAAATGTAATGATATTCTTACCAGTATTTCATGGGAAGATTTATACTGTATGTGAAAAATAACGCTGATTTGGCATATCAGAAGTTTATGAAAGTTATTAATATACTATTAATATTAGTATTATTATACCCATACCATTAGATCTGCAAAAAATAAATATTTCAATAAAACATTTCTGAAGTGTTCAAATGATATAAAAAACATGTGGAAAGTAATAAATCAGGTGCTGCAAAGAGAAAGACTACCAAAGAGCTTCCTTCAGTCTTTTTGGATGGTGACAATTCTCTTGACAAGCCATTTGGCATCGCTCAAAAATTGAATGAATTCTTTGTAAACATCGGTCAGGTTTTCGCTAACAATATTACGGCTTGTCATGAGAATCCACTGGATTTTATTCCAACAAATATCCCTATTATCTCTAATTTTATGGCCCCAGATATTCAAGAAAATTCTTTCTGCATTTCTTGTCAAACAGGTTAAACAGTCATTACTGCAGCCACTTGTTCACACCTTTGTCTTTGAAAACAGGTGTTGTGCCAGAAGATTTAAAAATTGTGAAAGTTATTCCTTTGTTTAAAGTAGAAAACCCATGTTGTTTTAACAACTATAGACCCATATCTATATTGCCTTGTTTTTCAAAAATATTAGATTAATATAAGATTGTACAAAAAAGGATTTTGTTTCATATAGAGTCTAATTCAATTCTTTACAAACACAGTATGGTTTCCGTAAAAATCATTCAACATATATGGCTTTACTTTACCTTGTTGATAAAGTTATCTCTGCACTTGACAACAATGAATTTATTTACAGTATTTTCATAGACCTTTCCAAAGCCTTCGACACAGTAAACCATAATATTCTATTGGAAAAGCTGCATAAATATGAATTTCATGACATTGCATACAAATGGTTAAAAAGTTATGTCGCCAACAGAAGACAGTTTGTTTGTGTTAAAGGTTGTTACTCAAACAAAGCTACACTAATATATGGGGTTCCACAGGGGTCCATTCTTGGTCGATTATTATTCCAAATTTATATTAATGATTTGTCCAACGTGTCAAAAAGTATTTGTCCGATAATGTTTGCTGATGACACATCATTAGTTCAATTCTCTGATTATGGAAGCTAATGCTGGTTTAACTACATGGTTCAAATTAAATAACCTATCTTTGAATATCAACAAATCTAATTTTATTATTTTCAGTGGCAAAAAATCTTACTCGAAGAATTTAACTAAAATTAAAATTGAATCTCTTGAGATGCCTCAAGTGTCATCTACAACATTTCTAGGAATTATTATTGATCAAAGTTTAAGTTGAAGTAAGTAGAAAAATAAACAAATCTATTGGAATCACAAAGAGGGTTACACATCTTGTCTCTACAAACTGTCTCCTTATTCTTTATTACAGTTTAATTTATCCTTACCTTTCATACTGCAATATAGTTTGGGCAAGTACTTTTCCTACTTCTCTGAAAAAAATGTTGGTCCTCCAGAATTGTTTTGTTAGGATTGCAACCCGATCACAGTCACATCTTAGCTGCTCCTTTATTTCACAAACTGCAGATTCTTACTATTTATGACATTAACATTTCTTTAACTTGCATTTTCATGTATAAGATACTTTTAGGTGAAGGAAATATTCCTGATCATTTCAAGACCTTCTTCAAAGTTAATTCACAGATTCATTCTTACTCATCAATCTTCACATTTTCATCCTGTCATGTCCAAGAAACTGTCATGTTAAGTTAATCTATTTCGTGTCTTGTGTCCATGTTGTCTTGTGATTTCCTGTTTTTATTTTGAAAGTCAACTCTCCTCTTTTTTCAGGCAACTTGTTCCTTCCCCTGTGTGTTTCCCCTTTGGTCTGATTGTCTGCCTCGCTCCTGATTGTTTCCACCTGTGCCCTTACCCTGTGTATATATTGTCTCCGTCTCCCTTTGTCCTGTGCCAGTTCGTCTTGTCTTTTGTGCCAGAGAACCAGCCATTTCCATGCAATTCACCAGTTACCAGGTCATGTTATTTTGTTACTTTGTTCCTGTTTTGCTATTTGCCAAGTTTAGTTTCTTTGCTACTTTTTTCATGTTGATTTTCTGTTTGTTTGTTCCAGTTTATTAAACTGCGATTTTTGTTGTAACTTTGCCTTGAGTCGTGCGTTTGGGTTCAAGTCTTTGTTCGGTCATGACACATCCTCCTAAATTACTGACTAGCAGAGGTCAATTTTCTATTAGATTTTGGGGAACCAAATTATCGAATGATTGTCCCACCTAACAAAGAAATGTCATTCTATAAAATGTTTCAAATATTGACTAAAAGAAAGTCTAATTGCTGATTTTAAATTTTTATGGATTAGTGTTCATGTCTTTCTTGTTTTAGCAACATGTTTAGCTGTTTCACTCATGGGGACTTGTAGCATTACCATTGCTTAGGAAATGCCACAGGGGTATAATCCAATATCCCTGAACAAACGCAAGCCATCCTCACTTTCACATGCGCGCACACACACGCTCACATACACATATATATCGAGTCACATTAACTGAAAGTATCAATAGCTGAAAGAAACATAAACTGATAGTAACATTAACTAAAAGTAATGTAGACTGAAAGTAACAATAGCTAAAAATAACATCTTTACAATTGTCCGTTTATCATTTACCATTTTCCACGTCTTTCTGTACATTTGAGAATCAATTTGAATGTTCTTATAAGTACTTAAGGCACTAACATTTATTCTATACTTCTATCTTCTATCTATTCCAGTCTCTCGGCTGAAGACTAATTGGGACAGAGCTTTGGAGATAAAGAGCCCCGAGGCTCAATGACACTCTGCCTGAGGTAATAAGGCAGGCTGAGTCAGTGGCTTCTTTTAAAGCCTACTTTTATTACACTGCCTTCCATGACCTGCTTCTAGGTGTTCTGGGTATTGCTATTTAAATTTGTATGTTTCTTTTGTATTACTTTTATTTTGTTGTTGCTGTGTGTTTTTTATTTGTTTATGTGGAGCAACTTTTTAACTATATAAATGAAGATCTTTTTTTTTACCGGCTCATAATTGTAATTCAAGTTCCTTGCCAGAAAATATGAGGCTGGATTATGGCTTAGAGTTGCTGTTTAGCAATATAGCTTGTAGCCAGGCCATGAAGTTCTTATAACGACAAGTGGTGAGCAGGGTCGTCCTTCAATCAGAGGATCAGTGGTTCAATCCCCAGCTCCGCTAGCCCATGTCGATGTGTCCTTGGGCAAATTAACCCCAAATGTCTCCCGTAGCTGCTCTACGGTGTGTGAATGTTAGTTAGTCCTGATGAGCAGGTGGCTCCTACCATCACTATATGAATTGATGTGAATGGGTGTAGCATAGTTCAAAAGCTGAGAAAAGTTAAGCAGTTGAACTTTTTACTCAGTGTCACCATGACTCCCTGAAGCAAATTATCAAAAGGTGACAAACATAACGGTCCTGTTCAATTAATCCTATTGAATATTTAGGAATTCATGCTGGATTAAAGAATGTTAAACACTATCATACAATATTTGTTGGCGATTGTGTCAGTGCTGCTCTGTTAGAGGAGTCCCAGAACAGACACACTGCACCAAGTGTGAAGGTTACTCCCTGATCTCACACACACACACACACACCTCTACACACACACCTACACACACACAACTACAACACACCTGCACACACACCTACGCACACACACACACACACACACACAACTACACACACAAACCTACACACACACACACCTACATACACACACACACATACTGATACATAGATCTTGAAATAAACGCTCACAATTATTGCATTGGATTGATCCACATTTGGTGCTCGAGTGAGGGTTGCTACTAGCAGGGTGTATGTGTGATTGAGTCAAAATAAACTGCACTGTGTGTTCCATGTGGCTCATTTAGGTGTACACAAACAATACTTTTTAGCAGTATTAAGTTATTGTTGATTTTGTTCTTTTCATTGGATTTGTCCTGAGACTGGCTACAAGCCAAGGGCTGAAGGATCTTGCTCTGGAGTGCATTGGTGGAAGTATTTAACAGTTGAGGTGAAAGAGAAGAGAAGTAAATGTTCCATTTGTCCTGAGGGGAAGTTGCTGTTAAACATGATGCATGAGCTCTGCACCCTGGCCACAGTGTCTAAGGGACTGCAGAGAACACTCAATTCACACAGTCATCAAAGCAACAAGTGCTGGATACTGCAACCGCACACAAGGCCTCTGCCATCACGAGAGATAGCTCTATGGTTAACAGTAAAAATTATCAGTTGACATAACATGGCTCCATGCATCAACCTTCAGATCAGTTAACTGTCTTGCTGTTGAAGGGTCATTCTAGTTTATTGCTGCATGTTGTTTTGGCTATCAATCATGGAGCATAGTGCTAACTCTGTCGCTGTTGCATTGTCTGATTGTCATCAGCTGTTCAGCAACACTCATTAATGACTCACTCATATTTACTTACCACTAAGCCAACAGGCAACAACATATGCTAAATGTCTCCAGCTGAGTAGTAAAGTCCAGATCTATTCATGCAGCTGTAACAGGTGCCTTTATAACCTCACACAATCATGAGGTTTGTGTTTAAAGGAACAGTTTGTAGGTTTAGGGGGATTTATTGAAATAAAATATAATGTTCATAACTATGTTTTAATTAGTGTATAATCATCTGAAACGTAGAACTGTTGAGAGAGTCCACCATGTTGAACTGTCATGTTTCTACAGTAGCCCGGAACGGACAAACCAAACACTACACTTTAGAGAGAGACTTCTGCATTATTACATTTCCTGAATGAGCTCCTTTAAAGATAATTAGTTTTTAAGAGCTGTCCATTTTCCACCAAACCTAATATAATTATTAGCTGTAATTGGTTAACTCCTTGAAGATGTTTTTTCCTCACTGAACTATCAGTTATAAGACTCAGTATCTTGAGACATTTCTGCAATTTACATTTCCCATTTAATGTCAATGATAAGTGCTAATGCAGAAAGTAAAAAAAATAAGACATGTTTTAATACTACAAACAATTGATCTCACTTTGATGAGTTTCAAGGGGACAGTGGTATAAAGTAGTGTAAATGGTATTAAATAGCACTGTCAAAAGAGATGGTGTAGGATAACAACAATGCTTAATATATACACCGAGAGTAGCAGAGAAGAAACTGAAAAATGTTATCACTTTCAAAGCATGAACTCAGTCAGGAAGTCAGTAATGCTCTCACAGATTGACGGGGAACTAGAATGAGGAAGTTGAATCGAGCATGATAGGCAGGTGCACTGAAATAAACCTACACACCCCTCCGTTTCCACATACTGCTGCCTTCTACCTTTTCTCCAGCTTCCCCTGCATCTTGCTGCCCAATCCTATCCTCCTCACCTCTCTGTCCGCCCACTCACTGTCACTGTGGGGGAATGACCAGAGGGAAAAAAGAGAAGAATGGAGGGAGGAATATGCTTAAAGAGAGCTGTTACTAAGCAGATGTTTCTTGTTGCATATGTCCTGCCAGGATTTACATAATTTTTATTCTACAAGCCAGTGAGTGACAGTAATCACTGAGTGCCTCAGGGCTAAGGATGTATCCCATGATCCCTGTGGAAAGTTGGTTTGTATCTTTTGGTACAAGATTTGCAAAATGGATTTCTATCAGTATTGTGTCATTTTGCTGCAAAAACGTCTGTGTTACATGTTTTGATTCCTCTCTCTCTTTGAGTCAAATCGACATCCAGGCAGTTATACAGCCTAATCCCTAATTAAAAAGTTGCAAAAGTGCACATGTTTATTTATGTCTCATTCATGGTTATTTTACTATTACTTTTACTGCCTTTTATCTTATTTCTGATTTTAATGTCAAACATGAATTGCATGAAGGAATAGGATGATAGGAACTAGGAAGATGGAGTCATGTGCCATATGAACTCTGTAGTGTGGCATTAACATGATTGCCTAATCTGACAGTCACTATCGCAAAAGACAGAAAAAGTCTGATCTCAGCATTACTTATGTTGCATTACTTATGTTGCAACATTTTTTGAATGATGGCAGTTTTATTTATTTCATGTATGTGGAATATTGTCTCTCTGTTTTCATTAACTTTATTTCAATATTTGGTACTGGCATATTTAACATTGTAGTAATCAACAATTCTAAGGGTTCTCTGCACTTCTATTTAGAGCTTTTTAGGTCAGATGTTGTGTCTCAGTTTATTCCGCTGCCCCAGAGAGGCCAAAATGCAGTTTTAACTCAATTAACTAACTAACTGGCATAACATATACACGTGCATTTATAAGGTCCTGACTAAAAAACACAATTTCATAGCAATCTCTACACAGTCTTTTCTGAGGGATAAGGCTGCAGTGCAGCAGGCATGTATGCATTGCATTTCTTTTTCACTGACCTACTGACTCAAATCCCTACTACCAGATGGTGAATGGTACAGAGTAATAGAACGATATGCAACTGTGTTAAAGACAGGGCACAGTACAGCAACAGTGTATGTTGACACTTTAACTCACTCTCCACTGTACACTAATGCCTGGCTCTTTTACCTTGGCTACTGACACTCACACTCTCAGATTCACAGTCTTGTGCTTATGGAAGCAGGTTGTCCATTTCCTCTAAATCCCAATTCTTAATCCCCTGTGTCATATAGGAAGCAAGCTAGCATTTCATGCACAGTGATTTACTGTATGGGATGAGTCAGCTAGGGAATTATGCTTCTATGCATTTATCAGAGGACACTCTGAATCTGCTTTTAGAGAGAGAGCTGTGAACACACTGTTACAGTAGTCGAGCCTATGGAGAACAACATCCTCCTGAGACATTAGTCTTTTAATTCTTTATATATTACAGTCATAGTAGGCTGATTTCTTTATTCATCATCTTGTCATTCGTTGGGTCCAAAGACAAATTATTTAAATTGTATCTTTGAAAAAACTGTCACACCCAACCACATTTACAATTCATAGTTCGATGTACATACTACTTGTATCGGTCTACAAGTGAAATTATTGTAAATCTGTGTCCATATCATTATTGTAAGACATTTGCACTAGTGGAATGGAACCTTGGGGTCCTCCACATATCATGTGTGTACACTCAGATACAGTATGTAATTACTGATCAACACAAAGTAGTCACTGTGGCATGAAGTCCCACTAGTTTTCCAGTCGGTCTAGTAATATGGTGTGGTTGAATGTGTCAAATACAGCACTGAGATACAATAATACCAAGACTCCACTATCTTTCATTCAAACATTAACACAAACCAAATCATGACTGGAAAAGATGAAAACAATTTGTTGCTTTTAAGTTGCTGAAAAAAGCCTTTTCAGTGATCTAACTTTAAAATGGGAGGCCTGTAATTGGTCATTAGTCAGGTGGGTAGATTATTGTTTTTTAAGAAGATTTCGCAATGTGTTAACAGAATGAGCCATCAAAGGAAAGTATGTTACCTGGTTCTTCAGCTCAACATAACTAAAGGCTCTGTCTCTATTGTGCAGGACGGACGCTTGAGGCCTGGAGATCAGCTCATTGCCGTTAACAAGGAGTCCTTAATAGGTGTGACCCACGAAGAGGCCAAAAGCATGCTGAACAAAGTCAAAGTCAGGTGAGTGGTTCTTGTAAAACTCAAAGTAAGTAACATCTGTGATCACAGTAGGGATTAGTCAGTTATACACATTGGCCCCTCTTTCCTGTGTCTCCAGCCAAGACAGTGCTGTGGAGATAGCCTTCATCCCGGGGAAAGGACTTTTTCCCAGCAGCACGTCACTCCACAATGGGGTCCAGCGAGCTGCAGGCAACAGTTACAACTCTGGACGCTTGAAAGTCCATATCAGATCACCAGAGGTAAGCTATGCTTTGTTTCAGGCATCAAAAACATAACATGTCAAGGTGTTGTACATTCGATCAGTGGATTTCTTCCCTGAGTAGCTAGAGGCATTATGTTTTCGGGTTGTTTTTGTGAATGCGGCACCTCAGGAACGCTCTGTGGAAACTTCTTCACATTCGACACAAACGTCCGCTTGGACTCAATGATTAACTGATTAGAATTTAGTGGACAAAGGTCAAAGGTCATTGTGAACTCACAAGACACATTCTTGGCATTGACTCCCCAGTTCATATGCTAATTAGGACAATTTCGCACATAAGTGATGACATGCAACATGACTGGTCTGCCGAGGTAACAAGCGCAAGGCAGTTATTCTAGCACTCTCAGCAGAGTGAATGATAGGCTGCAGATATGCAGCGTGATGGAGGAGCAGAGGATGGACTCAATGATGGAGGTATAGACATGCACCATCATGGTCTTTGGCAGGTTGAACTTCTTCAGCTGCCTGAGCAAGAACATCCTCTGCTGAGCATCCTAGGTGATGGAGCTGATGTTCTGGGTTATGGTGGAGCCCAGGAAGCGGAAGGACTCCACAGTGTTGACAGGGGAGTCACAGAGGGTGATAGGTGCTGGTGGGGATGTGTTCTTCAGGAAACCCAAGACCATCTCCACTGTCTTTAGAGCATTGAGCTCTACGTTGTTCAGTTCACACCAGGTCTCCCACCTGTAGTGGTTGGTGAATAAGATTATTTGAGACGTCCTGCATCAGACCTGTCAAACCAAAGCACTTTCACAGCCCTGCCTTTGAGAATTTAACGTCAGTGTTCATGAAGTCATCTTTTGTGTCATCAATTTACCATACATTTTTCTTTGTAGATCTGTACAGAGGAGCCAGTGCCAGTGTCCTCACCTTCTCCTGACATCTGCCCAGATATTCATATTTCAGGTAAAAGACATCCTCTCTTAGTTTCTCTTTCAGTTTTTTCTTATATATAATCTCAACTGTAATTTAGTTTTTTCAATTCAATTCAGTTTATTTCATATAGCCCACAATCACAAATTACAAACTCCCCTCAGAGGGCTTTACAATCTGTACACATACGACATCCCTGTCCCAGGACCTCACATCGGATCAGGAAAAACTCCCCAAAAATAACCTTTGACAGGGAAAAAAGGGAAGAAACCTTCAGGAGAGCAACAGAGGAGGATCCCTCTCCCCGGATGGACAGAAGCAATAGATGTCATGTGTACAGAATGAACAGCATTTACAAAGTTACATAAACACATTACATGAATATGACAATGTATGAATGGAACTCCAATCCATGAAGGAGGTAGAGAGGAGGGGGGGCGGGGCGCATCAGCAGGGCCAACGCGGGAGGCTGGCTCACCAGGCATCAGACACCTCCAGGTCCAATGGACCCTATGAGACGTGAAGTCACAACGACTCCGGGGAGGAAGCAGAGTTAATAAGGTGCAATGGAGAGATGTAAATTCATCCATAAGGAGAGAGAGAAGAGGAGATAGGTGCTCATTGTATCCTAAAACATCCATGCAGAAGTCCTGTGCTTTGAAATACTGTGGAAGAAACCCATGCACAGAGCTGCTAACATGCACCACTCAGACGGTTCACTGTGTCTGCTGTTCAAAGCTTAAAGAAGGAAAATAATCTCAGAGCTCTCCTCCCACTAGTAAAGAGATCCAGAATGTGACAGGTTTTATTCCTTCAGAATGTCCCTCTGTCCGGTTCTGTCCCCGGTAGCTCCTTCCCTCAGCTCCTCCCCTCAGCCCTGTATATTATATCATAGATGTCTCAGCTGCAGTCACTGAAGAAAACTTCTTCAAAGTTAGTTGATGTGTGTCTCATTTGCAGTAAAACATATTAATTGGTTAAAAACAAACACTATCTTGGAGAATAGAGGGAGATCAACATTTCCGATACGACCTGTCCTAGACGACATCGACCAAAAACAGCACGTTATGCCCACATGACACCCCCGTATGTCCCCACGCATGTAGATGAACGCTTGTGATTGGCCTGTCTGAATCCAGGGCCGGGGGTTTATTAGCAGCCGTTCATCTTTGCATTGAGAAATCCCCAGACAGTCGGTAGGCCGAGAGCGTCTTGTTCTGTCATCTTTGTCCTGATGCTAACTGCCCTTGGTTTGAACCAGAACCAGAGCACCCGATACATTCTCTCCACTCTCATTATCCACCACTTTCGCTACCTTCTTTATTTGTATTATATAGTCTAACAAAGCAGCTATGCCATAAAATAATGCCTGTCAAATCAGAGTTGAGACTTTCAGTGGTTTGTCCTGGAAGTCCATGAAATCTAAAACATATTAGATAAACCCATCTGATCCGAGAATGAAAAACGGGGAACATTTACTCCCTCACAGAGATTGTGGATTAAGTGGAGAGGAGATTTAATAGAAACCTCAGCACAGTAGGGTACCTCCAATCGCACAGGAATGTTAGGGATCATGAAAAAGTACCCTCTTGATAATAGTGGGTGTAGGTCATTATTGTTCTATCCTTTCTCTTATCCTCAGTAAATCTGCATAGCAGCTGCTGTTTGAAAATCAAATGAAAACCTACCTCAAGCCTTCGCAGCTCATGGATGATGATTAATCAGAATCTTTTTCAGTTGCTGTGGTTAGCAGGTGTTTTGGTATTGTGTTTATACAATCATAGGTCCATGCTGATACAGTAGCAGCCATGATCAGAATGTCTCCTGACCTCTGTCTACTGCAACCTCATTTAATCTAACAATACCATAACCTTAGTTATGAACATAATTTAAAAGAGTCTGGGCTTGATGATAAAATGTAAAGATCTCCAACAGACCAGCAGCTCTAAGGTTGAGGGTCGCTCATAGGTCCCAGCTCAAAGCCACTTGACAGCCTGGCCCAATCCCATTGGATTACAGCAGTCAAGGTTATTTACAAGGTGCTGTGACCACTGAGCTTCCCTCCGGGCACCCATTGGTTAAGCCAGTTGCTACCCATGAAAGATGTCAACAAGCTGTTGTGAGGTGAGCAGGTACAAATATTGGCTAGATATCTTTTGTTATTCATTATTATAGAGTGAAATTGACTTCTGACAATAATACAAATATCTGTATGATGTCATTCCTGTTGAATTATGGGAAGCCGTGGTGAAGGTGGTGGGCTGGTAGGCATCTATGCTTCAACTTAAGCCTCCTCAGCCCACTGATACCACTAGGTCATACCCACGTATACTTACACGTATGCACACTCATCTCCTTGAGTCAGCTGACCTCTCGAACAGCTCATCTCTTATCTCTCGTGCAGTGTTATTGTCACAGGACATCAAAGGCGTTCAATCCTATTAGAGAGTGTGTAAACCTGTGTAAAGCTCTTTTTGCACGCAACTATTAACACCTGGGGTCCTGGTATATGCTATAAGTGTTAATCCAACACGTTGGTAGTTTGTAAAGTCAATCTGCTCGATAAAAGAAAGGGAAATTTGAACCCTGTTGAGAATGTAACTTATTTTGTGTTTAAAACGTTATCATATATTTTCTATGATGCTATGAGTCCATCACTGACTGTTTGTCACACTGATGGATCCCACTCTTTTCTGTCTGGATGGTTTGCACCACCTGTGCAGCCGATTGTTAGTGGCCAAATACATGCTTGTAATTGGAGGTCAGTATTACACAAAGAGTTCAGTAGGGGGACTGTGAGTTAAAACTCATACTCCTAAACTGTACTCTTGACATTTCCAAATGTATTCTACAACCACAATCTTTAGTGCACATTTATAAATGTGGATTTCTCATGAAGAGTTGTATTCGCTGGTTGACAAAGAATACAGGCATATGCTTTGAAATAATGTCTGAACATCATTTCATGAAATTCTAAATCTTATTGGCCCTTTTAGGCCCCATTTTGAGCCTTATCAATGTGATGGCAAATACAGAAAGACCATATTTGTGGCTGACACTTTCTATTTTATTTCCTTACTTCAGATTGATGTCTAGCTGATTTCTGTTGTTTGTACTAGAATGACAACACATTGTTAATGTGGAGAAGTATCTGGATATAGAAAGGGTTTATAGCACGGCTGTTGCCACAACAGCAGATCTGTCAATCATCACGACCAGTCTGGGTTTAAGGGTGGTGCAAATCCTTTGGGTAGGACGAGGACGATGAGTTCATAGCCCTAGCAACAGGGGGTGTGCAGACGCAGACACTCAGAGGAAAGGTTTCCATTGCCAGAGCAAATCTGGGACAGACAAACTCATCAAATTAATATTAGGCATTGGCTGTCTGCCCTCCCTTCTCCCATCTATATAATCATCCACCTTTCCTACACTCCTCTCTTTTTAATCATCTGCTTTTCATCCCCCCGCCCACACATACACACAGACACACACACACACACCCATACCCCTTCCCTATCACCACAACCTCCACTCTGATGTTACAGATTATGTAATGACATTCCTCCTCCTGTTGTTGTTTACTAAGTGTTCTGTTGCCTCACATACTCTCTCCTAAAGGCCAGTAGCCCCTGGTTTGATATCTCATACAGATACTGTATTTTCTAGATCAGAATGTTTTTTATACAAATTCTAAATCTTGCTCCATCCTTTCCTCATTTGTCTTTGAGAACATCAACTGTATTTTCCTTGTGTCTTCTTCTTCCTCATCTTATTTCCACCTCTTTTTTATTTTCTCTTTTCTTTAGGTTCAACCAGCCAGAGGTCGCCAACTGGGGCCAAACCTAAGATAACACTGGACCCCTACATACGCCTCAAATCAGACAAGTTAGACGTGGTGAGTCCTGGCCTTCATTTAGAGCCATGTTGCTAAGTTTGGAGTGGTTTCTTTTACATTACATGTCATTTAGCTGACGCTTTTATCCAAAGCGACTTACAATAAGTGCATTAAACCATGAGTCCAAACTCAGAACAACAAGAATCAAGCACAATTTCTTCAATAACGTTAAACTACAGAGTACTATCCGTAAGTGCCATTTAAGTGCTACTAAAGTGCTAAGCTGCAAAGTGCTATCGGTAAGGGACATTTAAGTGCTACTAAAGTGCTACTACGGCTCTACCTTCCCTATTCAAGGTATAGTCGAAAAATATATGTTTTTAGTTTGTGACGGAAGATGTAGAGACTTTCTGCTGTCCTGATGTTAATGGGGAGCTCGTTCCACCACTGAGGAGCCAGCACAGCAAACAGTCGTGATTTTGTTGAGTGTTTAGCTCGAAGTGAAGGAGCTACAAGCCGATTGGCAGAAGCCGAGCTAAGTGAACAAGCTGGGGTGTCCGGTTTGACCATGTCCTGGATGTAGACCGGACCCGATCTGTTCGCAGCACGGTACGCAAGTACCAATGTTTTGAAGCGGATGCGGGCGGCCACCGGTAACCAGTGAAGGTCGCGGAGGAGCGGAGTAGTGTGGGTAAATTTCGGGAGGTTGAAGACCAGTCGAGCAGCTGCATTCTGGATGAGCTGTAGAGGTCGAATGGCATTAGCAGGTAGACCTGCCAGAAGGGAGTTGCAATAGTCTAGCCGTGAGATGAACAGAGCCTGGACCAGAGCCTGGACCAGAACCTGTGCCGCCTTCTGAGTGAGAAGAGGTCGTATTCTCCTGATGTTGTACCTACAGGAGCGTGTTATTGCGTGTTATTGCGGTAATGTTGGCAGTCAGGGAGAGTTGACTGTCGAGTGTCACACCGAGGTTCCTGGCAGTCGGAGTCGGAGCCAGCACTGAGTTGTTGAAGTTAATAGTCAGGTCGTGGGTGGGAGAGCCTTTTCCTGGAAGGAGAAGTTCAGTCTTGTCCGGGTTAATTTTCACGTGGTGTGCGGACATCCACTGAGAGATGTCAGTCAGACAGGCAGAGATTCGTGCTGCTACCTGTGTTTCGGATTGGGGAAACGAGAGGATCAGTTGGGTATCGTCAGCATAGCTGTGGTAGGTGAAGCCATGCGAGCGAATGACAGAGCCGAGAGAGTTGGTGTACAGAGAGAAGAGAAGAGGACCAAGGACTGAGCCCTGAGGGACCCCAGTAGTCAGAGGACAAGGCTCAGACACAGATCCTCTCCAGGTTACCCGGTAAGAGCGGTCGGTTAGGTAGGATGAGAAGAGTGAGAGCGCGGTGCCTGAGATACCCAGGTCCTGGAGGGAGGACATGAGGATCTGGTGGTTCACTGTGTCAAAGGCAGCGGAAAGGTCTAGAAGGATAACGACAGAGGAGAGAGAGGCTGCTCTAGCAGTGTGAAGCTGCTCAGAGACAGCAAGGAGGGCAGTCTCTGTTGAGTGGCCTGCCTTGAATCCAGACTGGTGGGGGTCTAGAAGGTTGTTACTGTGGAGAAAGGAGGAGACTTGGTTAAAGATAGCTCGCTCTAGAGTTTTGGAAAGGAAGGGGAGGAGAGAGACAGGTCTGTAGTTATTGACTTCAGATGGGTCGAGAGTGGGTTTCTTCAGGAGAGGGTTGACTCTTGCCTCCTTCAGAGAATTAAGGAAACAGCCGGTTGAGAGGGAGGTGTTAATAAGATGGGTGAGAAAGGGAAGAAGGTCAGGAGCAATAGACTGTAGAATGTGAGATGGGATGGGGTCAAGGGGGCAGGTGGTTGGGCGGGCAGAGGTTACCAAGGTAAGAACTTGATTAGGAGACAGGGGGATAAAACAGGAAAACGAGGGGGAAGAAGATGAAGTTACTGGAGGTGTAGTTATGGAAGATGGATTAGTAAATGAAGAGCGTATGTCGTCTATCTTTTTTGTAAAGTAGTCAACAAAGTGGCTTGGTAGAAGGGTGGAGGGAGGGGGGGAACCAGGGGGGTCAATGAGGTTGGAAAAAATTGAGAAGAGCTTTTTGGGGTTAGATAAAGAGGATTCGATTCTGGATTGGTAGAACAGACTTTTGGCTGCAGAGATGGACGCAGAGAAGGAGGAGAGAAGAGATTGATAGGCGAGCAGGTCGCTGGTGTGTTTGGATTTTCGCCATTTCCTTTCCGATGCTCGCATAGTGGCTCTCTTGGCGCGCGCGCACTGGTTCGGACAGCCATGGAGCCGAAGAGGACTTGCGGACCTTTCGAGTCGTAAGAGGACAGAGAGAATCAAGAGAGGACAACAGCGTAGAGAGGAGAGTGTCAGTGGCAAAGTTAGGCTGCATGAGTGAGAATGAATCGGTTGAAGGGAGGGCTGACAGAACAGACGAGGCCAGAGAGGAGGGTGAGAGGGTGCGGATGTTGCGACGGACAGGTGCAGAGTCAGGAGGGGATGGACTGAGCGAGAGAGCAAAGGAAGACAGTAAGAGTAGCAGGTCCGATGACTTCTCTGTCTGGATGTTAAAGTCACCCAGAAGGATGAGCGGGGGGCCGTTTTCTGGGAAGTTTGATAGGAGGACGTCTAGTTCTGCCAAGAAGTCTCCCAAGGAGCCAGGTGGACGGTAGAGAACAACAATGGTTAGTTGAACCGGATGAGTAACCGTCACTGCATGCAATTCAAAAGACAGTGGGGTAAATGGAATCGGGTAGAGCGCAAAACTCCATTTGGGTAATATGAGTAGACCTGTGCCACCACCACGACCAGAGGGTCTGGGTGTGTGGCTGAAGGAGAAGGCCGAGGAGAGAGCAGCAGGGGTTGATGTGTTGTCTGGTGTGATCCAAGTCTCAGTGAGAGCCAGGAAGTCCAGCGATTGCTTGATAGCGAAGCCAGAGATGAAGTACGCCTTGCGGTTGGCTGACTGGCAGTTCCAGAGGCCCCCTGTGACGAGGTGCTGGGTCTGTCTGGAGCGGGTGGGATAAATAAGAGAGGAAGGATTTTGATGCATGTGTCCGCAGTCTATAGTATCTACGAGTAGATGTGCACACTGGTATGGAAAGAAAACACATTATCACAGGGAAATGTTTATACTCAGCCGCCCTCAGCCACCACCGAAGACTCCCACGAAAGACTCCTGGGTCTTTATCCTCCGAGTCTTCATACAAGGAGTCTTCCCTGACGCTACAAGCCCCAACCTGGTTATACACCCGAGTTGGCGGTAATTGGTTACAGCTGTGTCGAGCCCGCCCACAGGTCGTTGAAGGAATTGCACACTTAGCGATCAATACTTGCTAACAGTGAAGTCTCAGTTTGCTAGAATGTGAAATTCTTGCCAAACTGATTAAGGACAAAGATCTGTTTACATCAAGGTAAAAAGTAGAATAAAGTTTAGTCCCTAGTAGATTTGGATTACAGAGCAAATACTTAAATCCTAGCTGGTTTCGTTGACTTTTCAGACACAGAGTAAAAAAGCAAGAAATCGTAGCTCAAAATTTTCAAATTAGAAAGACAGTACAGACTAGCATTCTAGTATAACTAAATACAGCAGATACAGTAGTAATATAGCAGAGAAACCTCTTTAAAGATTATACACAGCAAGATACAGGAAGTCCCAGAAGTCAGTGGACTCACAGCTCAGATGCACTTCTTCAGGCTGTGGGGCATCTACTCCTTGTTTTAGCTTGACTTCTCTGCTCATCCACTTGTCTCGTTGTTTCTGATGCACACCAGGTGTTAATGCACACGTAGGTCATTTTGGTTTGACTGATAAGTGCTCTTGGAGACTTGCCAAATGACAAAAAACTATTGTACTGCACCTGCTGCTCTGATCATCTTTATAGTGCATCATAGTTCAATACAACATGATGAATTATGGTTATATTTAGAGTAATATTGACTATAAAGAGCTTTAAAGAGTGTCTATCTTTGACAGGTCACTATTATGGGGTTATCCTGTATGGGAATTGTCCTTATTTTAGTCTTAAAACAATGTTACTGAGTTTCTGGCAGTTCTGATACGAGGAGCTTTTCAGCCTGTGCTTGATTGGTTAAAAAACAAGCTACAGCTGGTTCTCCCCATCATTGAAGCATCTGGTGATGGAGGGACTTGTTACCTATTACGATCCCCTGCTGGCACGTCTTCTTCCAGGGTCATTGCCCCTTGCTCTGGCTCCATCTCCAGGCCTTTGTTGACCCATAGGGTTATAAAACATAAAATGGTCCCATGGTGTGTTTTATTGTAAGCCATTTTTTTTTTTGCCACAATTGCTCTTTAGTTTAAAGTAAAGTTAGGTGACTGTTTTACTGCTGCAGTAGTCTTGCAAAGAACTGGTTACTGTTCCAGGACCGGGACCGAATCTGCACTGCTCCTTTTGAAAACATCTCATCATTGAACTCTAATTGCTCACCCTAGCTGTGGTCACCTAAAAATGACCACAGCTAGGAGCAGCAACTATTTCAATACATTTGGCAACCTGCCCCTAAGATTGTCATTAAACATTAGAAAGTTTGTCTTGAAGGAAGTAGGAAAGAGGAAAGGTCATTGGGTCACCAAAAGGTCTCTGTCTCATCCTCTGTATACAATGGATATCCATACCGATATTTTATGTTAATCCCAACATAGTGTGTATTGTTCCCTCATTTAGTGTTTTGAAATGGTGGCGATGGATAGCGTTGTCTTACATAGGTGTTCAGTTGGGTGGATATCTGGTGATTGTGAAGGACAGATATGATCCATGTCTTTTTAATACTCACTAATTGAAACAACATTCAAAGAACCTTTGTGAGCTATATGAAAGACTTTGCATTCAGTATGTTTCTACACTCATTCCTTTATGTTTTTAAAGAAACTCTGTGAAGCAGATTTACACTGAGGGTTCCTCTCATTCAGATTTGCAACTTTCTCTGCCCCAAGATTTCTCTTCATCCAATTATAGAAGTGTCTCTCGCCTTCTCCCTCTGCTTGCTTTATCACACTTGCGCTCTTCATCTCTACATTCTGTTTACCCCCTCAGCACATTCTCTCATTGATCCCCCTCTCAGCCCTTGCCCTCCAGCTGCCTATCTCTTGTTTTCCTCTGCCTCCTTCTATGGCTTTCTGTCTCTGCCCTCTGTACACTTTTCTCACCTTTATTGAGCTTTGACTTTTATTTAGCTTAGCCATAGATTGGTCCTAATTGACCAATTCATCATAATTGTTAAATATATACCCAATTATCTCTTGGTCTGTTGGCTCCTTTGCAAAAGAAAGAGAGTAAGGTGGACTGTGGGTATATTTAGCTCATAAATATACTGTTAAAGGTGACCAAAGAGTTTTAAACGGTAGTTGTAGTGAGGTGGCAGTTGGGGTTTATGCATATTGCTGTATATCAACCTTACGACAGATGGATATGTCATGGACTGATTGTTGCAAAGGGAAGAGCTGTAAGGCCATCAAAGATAAAAATGCACCACAGTGTCTCTAGGTTTTCTACTTTTAGTTTATTCTTGTGGTTAATTATTAAAATGATCTCTGCCAGGACATAGATTTCACAAGCAGACTGTTCACACCATGGGTTCACTCAAGTAGACTCAAGTGAGCTAAACATCTACTTTCTCTCATGAAAACCTTTCTAGTTAAGTATAATACAATCTCTAACTCAAGAGTCATGCAATAAACCCTCCTTCACAAAGGTGTGTGTGTAACTGTTCTAGGAGGTGTTGATGCAACTGTACAGCCATTTACAGTCTGTGCTGCTCTGATAGAGCTAGTGTTATGAGCTAGTAAGAGGTATTTCTAATATTTATTCCAACCCATGTCACTCTATAGCAACAGCTTTCAGAAGGAAAACCCTCACCTTGCATGTGTACATTTTTAGTGAAACAAGACTATTAAAAATATATTTAATTGTTATAGTTTGATGAAAGCAACGTTGCAATGGCACAGGTTCAAAAATATGTTTATCTCTGTTCGTCTTTCCCTCTCTGTCTCTCAGGCTTTGTCCTTCCTCGGATTGGATGTCACAGAAGAGAAAAGGAACGAGTTGAAACAGAGTCTCACCACAGACCCACAAGGCACTGTGGCCTATGGAGGTGAAGCACACACACACACACACACACACACACACACACACACACACACACACACACACACACATACACACACATACACACACACACACACACACAGAGTGTAAGGTGAAATATCTGTGTGACGGCTGCACGTCACTTCCTGGTCGGACCACTTGGGTGTCACGCTGTGGAACCATGAAGCAGCTCTGTGTCTGCCAGTAGCCAAGCACACTTTGCTATAGCATGGATATCATGTAATGATATTTGTTTATTACAAATTCTAACATATTATATTTACTAATGAAATACATCTTCAAACGTTTGTTATCATATATGTTGAAATGGCACATTTCACGTAAACACATGAATTAGGATTGCATTTCTTTAGGACTGCAATCTCTTATCAGCTGATGTTTTATGTCATGTACTTTGTAAAGCATTCAAAGTATTTATCTCAACGCAGCCCCCATAGCTTAACTCAAATTGGTGATAATACATTAATGCTCTGAAGATCGTATAGAGGACCTTTAAGTCCAGCAAGATAGAGGAGCCAGCCTTCTTTTCTGTGGGTCAGTAGCATTTTCTGTCTGTGCTTGTCTTTCGACTCTCAGACTTTGTGGAGGCCACCCGGAACGTTTTCCAGGAGAACCTGGAGGAGCTGGGGTTAGGAGCGGGTCCGTTCATGTTTTCCTATCATGAAGCAGCTAGTTTGATGGACACGTCCGCCTTCCACTCCCCTGTAAGCAGTCCTCACAGGACATGACAACAGCACTCTTACACGGAATATATTGAAAATATAACCAACAGCCCAACCTGTAAAACACGTGTGTGTGTGTGTGTGTGTGTGTGTGTAGACATATGAATCAGAATGCAGCTACAGCAGTGAGGAGATGGAGCAGTTTCAGACAGAGGTGAAGCAGCTGCAAACCCAGATGAAGCAGCTCAAGGTGAACACACACACACTCTCACACAAAGTGTTGGTGGATGGATACATCGTATGTAGCCTGTTATATCTTCGCCAGGAGCATGCAGAGTTTAGTTTAGTCTTCATGCACAACCAGCAAGTAGCTTAAAAATAAGTTCCATGGTTATACGTTGTAATTGATTTCAGTCCATCAGTCCCTGCAAAATAAAAAAATAATAGTCCTTCACTTACCGTACAAAAACCTCTAAAATGTCAACAATCAATTTGAAGTGAACAGTAGCATGGTTAAACATTGCACTTCCTGTGGCTGCATCATAATATAAGTCAACCGGTGTGTCAGCAGTTGAATGCTTGTACTTGAAAAAGCAGCTGTAGCTTAACATTGAACACACTCTGGTATAGCTGTGACACACCCATCACTAAAGAGCACAACTTCAAGTTTTAATTATGAGTGTCCAACCTCCAGACCTGAAAGCTAAATGATGCTGATCAATCAATGCTTAAGGAAACATCCTTACATTTAGCATCTTGCTGAAGGGCATCTGGAGAAAATGACTGAAAAAAGGAATGTTGCTGATTCATCAAAGTGTGTGTGTGCTAACTCACTGAATGATTGGTGGTTTATGATGCTTTCCCATCATGTCTGTTTGATGAGATGGATTCCTTAGATGACACATGCTGTTATGTTATAGCTGCATGGACCTGAATGAATAAAAAACAAACATGAATTAGTTTGGTAATATGCGTAATATAGTTCTTCACAGTAGGAGTTCATACTGAAGCCTTCCCTTCACTCTGCTGACTAACTCTACAGCTACAGTTACACTCAGAAGACCTGCTGGTTACATGTTATCCATCCAGCTGTTGTAAAATAACTAATTGATTAATTATACTACACAGTTTCTTCTGCACATCAACAGGCGTGTTTCCCAAACTGTCTGTCATGACGGGGAGAGCTCTACTAACAATGCGTTATTTCTGATCCAAGCCAAGTGCGCCACAGGAGCACAAAGGGAACCGGCCACAAAATGACTAGAAGTGTTGTCCTGCTCGTCAGACGTGTGAAAGTGTCACTTGTGTGTGGCAGTTGGCAGTTCTGATGAATTACATGCATGCATCTGTTTCTGACTATTGGAATCCCAGCTGGGAAAGTTGGACTCTTCCACTGACAATGTTTTACAAAATGAAAATATGAAGGATTTCAAACACAAAAAGAAGCCGCTGAGACAGAGACATACGGTGGCACTAGGCTAAGAGCCAAAGATCAGCTGGAAAACAACTTTTCATCTCGCAACCAAATACAATGACATGCTTGAGGGCAGAAGGAAGTGTTTCTGTGTGTTATGAGGTCTGGTTTCACCGAGCCAGAGGGCTCAGGCCCCCTGACCTGATGGTTACAGCTGTAAAAACCTCCTGGGTTCATGTGCTGCCTCTCTTGGCAGGTGATGCTTAAGGACATGGAGCACAGCAAGAAGTCCCTGGAGGAGGAGCTGCAGAAGAGCTCAGAGGTGAGAGACCAGTCACGCTGCATGGCTCTGTTACGCTACATCACTTTAGAGATTTCTTCACAAATAAAAAATGAAAATGTCAGCAAATAATTCCAATTCTGAATTATGTTGCGTCCAACACAAAGCCCCATATGAATATATTCAACAGAAAACCTTTCGTTGTCCTTCCCAGAAAGCCTGTTTGACTGTGGAGGAGAACACCCATCTGAAGACTCGTCTGCAAGCAGCAGAGGCCGAGGCCGGCCAGCGGCAGTCCGGCAGTGCGGAGCAGGACTACGAGGAGGTCATCCAGCTGCTGGAGGCGGAGATCAGAGACCTGAAGAACCAACTGGCCAGCAAGAGGCAGGCAAGAGGACTGGAGTCCACAAAGGTCAGTGCCCAGCATTTCACTATTGCTATTTGATGTTATTTCCTACCTTACATGTCAGCAGGAAATATGGCTCTTCTTTCTCCACAACATGTATTTGTCCACATTATTGAATTCATCTAAATATTCATTCTTTTAGCACACTAAGCTACTTTTTCTGTACTCCACCACAACAAACTCTTCCTGGACAGATTTTGAACGAAACTTCTCATTGAGCGAGACTCCGTAATTACTGTATGTCAGAAACATTTAATAACAATCAGAGTCTGTTAGTGGCAAAACCAGCACTTTTAGTGGACGTACATTGTTGCCCGAGCACTTACAAAGTGACAGTGTTTATTGATTGTGTTTTTCAGGAGGAGGAGCTGAACAGGAGGCTGACAACTATCGACTGCCAGCTGAAGAAGTCAGAGCTCAGCAGGAAACACCTGGAGATCTCCAACAAGAAACTGCTGGGCTTCGCACAGGTACAACTTTAATTAGAACAGGTTTTCTCTGTTCACTCACTCCTCAAGTACACATGTGGCTACTTCTGGTTGTCAAAATAAGGTTTTAACAAGGGTTCATACAATATACATGTATGGAAAAAATATGTTATGGATTACATTCTCTCAAATCTAAATTTTCTCAAAAGAGACTAAAAACTTAAATTAAATTAAAAGGCATAATTTCCTAATGAGCAGTTCCATTTGAACATCACCACTCCAATCAGCCATCATTACATGTCATTTAGCTGACGCTTTTATCCAAAGCGACTTACAATAAGTGCATTAAACCATGAGTCCAAACCTAGAACAACAAGAATCAAGCAAGTACAATTTCTTCAATAACGTTAAACTACAGAGTACTATCCATAAGTGCCATTTAAGTGCTACTAAAGTGCTAAACAACAAAGTGCTATCGGTGCTATCATCAGTAGAGACAGACGTGTTCCACTGTTCCTAGCTAAAATTACCTCAGATGCAGTGACACAAAACTGTTTTTAATGAAAGGTTGATGAGGGAGACAACCTGCTCCAGTAAAAAAGGAAAATACATTTTCTCTTATTTTTTCATGTTGTGTTTTTTTCTCATTTATTTGGGAAGTTGGTCCTCTGGATTTTTAAAAGAGTAGAAGTGTCTTAAATTAGAGGTTGAGCACCGCTAATAGACAGTCAATCGATGATAAATGACTCCATTACAATCAGCATGTGCTCTGTCACAGCTCATGATCCAAGCAGGCCTTTACACTGGATTCAACATTCAGCACCAGGTTCCATGACAGTTCCAAACATGGACTGTCTGTTACGCTACATCACTTTACATCACTGGGAGACACACTGCAGCTCCATGCAGTACAGAAAGCAGACTTGTCTTCTCTCTCAGAGTCCACTTTTTATTTGAGGAAGGCTTTCCTGTCTTAATTAACACAAGAACAAAGTGGTGGGATTACAGTAAGTGCACAAACAAAATTCATTGTGGAAGTGTCAGGAAGTCTCAGCCATGTTGTCCATATAACAGTGCACTGTAGTTGTACTTGATATATAGTTGTGTAACTATATATATATATATTCCTAATGTAATCCAACCATTTGGCAGTACCTCTAATGGCTGAGAATAGCTGCTCTAAGTAGTTTCAGGTTTTGATGACCAGGCTGGACTTTATTTTCTGTCTGACATGAATCAATTTCAACAGAACAAAGTTCCACCACTGTTTGCTGTATGTGGACAGGATTCACATCTTCAACAGTGCAACATTCAAAATGTTTAACTGGTTGATCCACTTCTTTTGTGAAAGTCATGATTCAGCTGAGAGCGACTCATCAATTCAGGACTTTTTTTTAATAGTAACGTTTATGAAATATATTCTTGACAGATACTGGTTCAACATTTTACATGTCATGACTTATGCTATGAACTAGATGTTAGTGGTGGTGGGGGAGAACCTGTATAAAATATTTTGGTCAGCATTTCATGTAGGAACCAGTGGATACATGAACATAATCATTAGCATGAATGTGTCAAAGCATTTGCATTTGATTAAAAGATGAACAAATGGAGTCAATGACGTGACTAGATGATGGAGGTTGAAGAAGTTTTGAGAATTTCAGTTCTGATCTGAGAAATGTAACAAAGCGACTCAGAAAGTGTTCACAGAGCTGCTGAGAGCAGCTTTTAGTCAGGAGCCTGCTGAGCTAAGAGAAGGATGACATTGTTGCTCCGGATGACATTGTGTTACATGAGTGGACTACTTCACCGTGTCCCCTCACAACATCGTGTTACGTGAGTGGATTCCTTCACTGTCACATAATATTAATTTGACATAAAGTCGAGGAGCGATAGAGCTCAACTAGCAATAGAGACCTGCAGAACAGAGCGTCAGTAGTTTTCAATAATCTTCTAATAATAATAATATGTCACCAAGTTCACCAATATCATCCAAGTACGATTGTGTAAATTTACAATGTGTGGAAATACAGCCAGTGACAACTCTCATACGATTACTCCATGTCTTCATTATCATTATCAGAATGCCATCTGAAAACACATGTACATGAATTGTGTTCACCTATATTTTAAATGAGTGGTGGATACCACTGATCATTTTGGAAGCACTCCCTACTACGGTGAGACTTGTGATCTGTGAAGCTGCACGACACTCTGGAACTGTTAGGGTGAGGAAACCTCCATAAGGTGCTTTGCTTTGACCCTTTATGGCTGCATGTGGTCGTTTAAGGATCAACCATGTACAGGTTGATTTGGGATTAATAAAAGGGAATAGCTCACTGGCAGGTTTTATTAATCGGATGTGTTTTGGCATACATGCATTTCCTCCTTTGAACGTAAGCAAACATTTAGTGGGGATCTACGCACTGTTTTATAAATGAGACTGGGTCAGTGTCATCACACAGACCTCACACGACTCTCGTTTTGTCCTCAGAACGTCCACAAAGTGCTGATGACACCGAGCCTGTTTGGAGAAGGCGGGTAAGAGACTCAGAACATCTCAGTATCGGTTGAGCTCGTTCAGTGACCATCAGTTCTAGTGTAACCAGTCCTGTGTGTTCTGTATGTCAGGAGCAGCAGGTCATCTCCAGCAACCGACACCCCGTCACCACTTCCTGATCCCACCTACCAACTGGCTGTGGAGGCCAAAGAGCTGGTGGCGGGAGTCGGCTCCCTCACTGCAGATGACAAAGGTAGAGTTCAAACTAAAGGAGAACTCTCTGAATCCAGAAGGATGTTGTTGTGCCAGAGATTGATCAGAAAGGACATAAGAATTAAAAAACACACACATCAGAGTAATACGTGTAGTGTATAAGAAGTAATACCAACACCTGTATGAATAGAATAACAAAGTAAGTCCAATAAAAAAATGAAGTTATAGTCTACGTTTCATGGATAATATTGAACTTTTGCATTCATTTTGCAACCAAATCTGATAATCAATTCCCTGTTTGAATAATTGTATTTGTATATAGTTAATTCGAGATGGTTCGGTCCAAACGTTCCATGCTAAATGAATACGAAGCTAACCTGATAGCATGATAGCAGTGCAGCACCTTTTTCAGTTAGAGACCCCTAACAGAGAGGTGATGTTGTTCATCACATGCCACACTATTAAACATGCTCATACGTTTGCTGTTAGTCATTGGACTTATTCTACATTTTCTACTCAGAAGTAATTCTGAGTAAAAGTGAAAGATTGGTCCTGATTGACTGGTGAGAGAAACTCTGGGCTGATTCATCCATCCATCTGGGGACTGAATACTTTATCTGGATCTACCTCACTGTATTACTCTGAGCTTTTCAGCTCAATAAATAAACATATGTCACAATCTACAACATACCTGCACTTTGAGTGGTCCGAAGACTAGAACAGTGTGACCTTTAATTCCTGAAGACAACTTAGTTTTTCTCTCCTGCCTTCACGGTGCATGAAAAATTAAACACCATAGAATGATCATCAACTGATGAATCTAAGTACATTAGGGCTGCATGTTTGGATCTGTCTGATTAACTGATGGTCATGGTTTAAGGGTGAAGTCTTCTTTTATTACCTGAATGACTGGAGTTGGTATTTTGTTCATTGACATCAGACTGTCATGATTTTATTTGTTCCCTTTCGTTTTCATATGATGCATGATGATGATTGTTACTGTCCGTACTGACAGATGTTTTCTGTCCCCCTGTGATTGACCTGCAGCATCCGTCCCAGACGTCAACCTTCATCATGTGTGAGCAGCAAAGAGCCAGAGGACGTGGGCAGGCTGAGGAGGCGGAATGAGCCGACCCACAGTCTAGACCAGACTCCACCAGTCTACAGACTGGACCTTCTGAAAATAATGACATCACTTTGATAAATTAAAATCTTCCGTTCACAGTGGCGGATTGAACAAAGCTTGTCACACACATCAGATTAGTGTCTTCCTTTGATCAGCAGGGGGGCGTGACCCGAGGACTCTCGTCATTCACGATAACACGTGTCCACAAGTCTGAGAAGTGCTCTGCCAAACACAAAGTCAGCTGGAATTCTCTTTTGTGTAAATCTGACAGCAGGTGGTGTTGAGGAGCTGCATGACCTAGTCCACCACACACGTGCTGCTGTCACCCTTGTTCATTAATACCCCTCTGGACACTTTTCTAACCCCCCCCCCCCCCCCCCCCCATTTCTTCCTTTCATTCCACATACTCTCTCTCTTCATCTCTCTCTCTCTCTATGGGTTGCATGTATAAGAGGACTTGTTAGCTTGGAAAGGAAAGTCCAAGGCTGGTGTGTTCAGTCTTCCTCTCTGTCATAATAACTCGCTGCCATCTGCCACTGGAGTTATGAACCGTTTATCAAAAAGTAGAAAAAGAACCAACGGTGTCCCTTTGTCGATCTCCTCATGCCGTATTCACTAACTCCAGGCAGAGAATCAAGTGTTCATAAAGACTGCATGGTTCATGTTGCTGTGTAGACCTGCAGTCAGAGTAGCAGACATCAGTCAGAGGCTACATGTGCAACATTCATTTGATTTATACAGACAGCTTTTTAAAAATACTAACATGTCCTGTGCTTCAACAAGATTGCATCTTTGGTGTGGCCTCATATCTTTCTGTTTGTTTTTTTATTAAAGGACTAACTGCTGACTGGATCTGATGTGTTTATTCCAGTCTCCAAACATTTTATTGAACAGCGTTTGACCCGAGGTGACCATTTGATCAAATGTTTCCCACAGAAGAAACTAAAGCCTGTGCAGCACAGCTGACCTCAGTGTGACCTTATGGAGATGTTCGGCCCTGGTGGAGGAGCAGGACTTCAGAGAATATTCACATGAGGTTATGGAGGAGAAAATAAACATGAATACACTTTAATAACAGAAATCTCAATGACATCAGACCACATCCATGAAGAGAAACAGACTAATAAAAATAGCCTAACTAACTAATAACTGTTAGAATTAGTGAACAATAATACTAGCTGTCACCTGTATTAACAACTCCAATGGAAGCAATCCAGTTTTCATTATGTAAAAACATAATAATAGATCCATTTGGTTCTTCCTCAGAGTTTAGTAACTACCAACATCGACAACAACCGTTCCTCCACTGTCTACCATTTCCACTAATGGGGACAATATTTGCAATATTTGCTTATATTGACCCTCTTTGGTACCGGGGAAAACAAAAGCACATTCCTCTTCTGGTCGACACACTTTCTTTTCCCTGGAGATCGATGGCAGACAGCAGTGTAGATGCTTATAGAGAACATATCTTACTGCTGATTATGTCATTATTCTTTTGACATTCAATTATGCAAACAACATTTCCTTCATAGCCAGAAGTTAAAGCAAAAAGCTGGTCTATTGCCACTTTAAGTAAAGGGAGAAACTATGCTTTCAGTGTAGTATGGACATGCAAGTATTGTTTAAAGGAGCAGTGTGTAGGAGTTAGTGGCATCTAGTGGTGAGGCTGTAGATTCACAAGCTCCTCAAAGTTCTCCATTTGATCCAAACATCTGTCTCTGTCTGGTTAGAACATGGTGGCTGTGCACAGAACCCCAATAAGCATTAATCTTGCTTTAGTAACACGATTCTTAGTTTCATTATTATAGTATGGACCAGATTATATATTAATGACAAAATAATAACAGGGTTCACACATTTCTACCAATAACAAAAAAAAATAAACGTTCTGGGTTTATTTGATATTTTACTAAACTTATCTTGGCCTGGAAATTAATATTTTCAAATTCCATGCCTTCTCCAGGTTGTCAATGAGCGTACAACTATATTCCATTCCTGCCAATAGAACCACCTTTACTACACACTGGACCATCAACAATCAGCCACAGGTTGTGGTTTGTGTTGTGAGAAATGACGACAGGCTGCACAGAAGGTTTTTGTCACCTAACCATCAAAACCATCTCCAGCTTCCAAAACTATCTCCATTTCTCTTTTTCCTCTCTGGGCTGGATCGTGTATATTCCGCATATTGTTGATGCATCTTAGGTCATATTCATTGCATTCTCATGGTTAGTGGTTGTGTCCACCGCCTCCAGTTTCTTGTTGAACTTTCATTGATTACTTCTGTATGAACTTTCACTAACAAATACAATTGCTCCATAACAATATTATACAACCTCTCAAGCTAATTCAAGCTTAATTTCAAACCTAAAGCAGCTTACTCTCTGATAATGTTTTTGCATGTGCCGACGTGGCCTGAAGTGTGATTAATCATAAAAAAAAAGAAAATGCAAACTGTGTAGACCTAGAGCTCCCCGAAAAATGAACTTATGTATTCATAACCACAGATGAGTATTCTTGTCACGTCTCTTCAAGGGTGACCGGCTCATGAGTTCTTCATAAATTCAATGTCATGTGCATTATCAGGGTCTCTGGAAGGTGAGGGGAGGTGAACCCACACAGCTGGGGCTGTGAAGGCTCGAGTCGTAGGAGCTGGGCGTCATCCCCACAATGCCTTCTGTCTGGGGCGTCTCCCCACACAGGAAGTCATCCTCGTCCTCCCTCGAGCCCTGACAGACACAAAGAACCAGCACAAGCTCAGAGTCCATGTTAAGGAGCACACAACAGGATGCATCAAAGCTGGTGGACCAACCTTGTTTATGTTACCTCACCATGTATGTTTCATGTGTGATCATTTATGCTTACTTAAGGGGAAAGGGGACTTAAAGGGAGTTACACCAATCCTCCATGTCGCTGTCACGGGGAGTCGGAACACTTATTTATTGTCAGCTCGGTTTTGGAACTACAAATACTGCAGTGTGGAGTTTGAGAGACCAGGAAAACAGTTGCATTATAGTATGACAACTTATATTAAAAGCACCTCTGCTAATTTGATACTGATGATTATCTTAAGTGTCAAAACGACTTGTCTATTCATTTACATAATTAAATTAACAACTATTTTGGTAATCAATTAATCGGAGAAAATGACAATAATTGTTCATACACAGTCCATAATGTCAATTCAAAAAAGATAATGGACAAAAAACTGTTCACTTTGCTTCCTTTGACCCCCGTGGTGGTGAGCTCACTGCCTCACTATGCCAAACATAGTCCTCCAGATTAGTGGAGCCTTTTTGTCTGGCTTCATTACAACCTTGCTAGCTAGTGAACAACGACCTGAAAATGACATTCACATTACAACAAGTACAATGTTTAAAAAAGAAAAGAAAATCCACTTCCACTTGTCTAATTACAGTTCAGTCCTCTTGATGGCATCTCACCTGTTGTCCTGCTTTGGTGGGAAGCAGCTCGGTGTCTGCTAGTTCCTCCCAGACCTGGTACAGTGGCTCAATCAGCTGAACAGACCTACACACACACACACACGAATGCCTGTCTATTCATCATGCCACTTGAGAAATTAAAATATATTGGAGCTCCACTTCACAGAAACTACTAACAATTCCAAATATTTGCTGTGGGGAAGTAAACATTGGGTCCAAGGACACAGCGAAACATCCCAAAAGATGAATAATGGGCCAGTGTACCTCTTGAGCAGGTAGGGATCGAAGGGGAAGAAGCTGTCCAGAGGGTTGGTGTTGGTGGTCACACTGTCTCCTCCTGCAGAGCTGCGGACCACTGGCAGCACGTGGCGGTTGTTCCTCTCTATGATGGTGTAGCAGAACACCACCTGATACGTCCTGCAACAGAAAAACAGCAGTTGCTGTGGATGAGACCCACGAGGGAACCCTCTGCAGCAGGTCTCAGTCACATCTCTTATACTGAACTGATGCCAGTTATTTAAGCACAACTCTCTGTACCGTTCACAGGCTCCACTGTGAACTCTGACATCACAGAAACGGCTCCCTCCCTCGAGGTGAGCGAAGAGCCAGTTTCTTTCGGGTGGTGGCAGCAATCTCTGTGCGCCAATATCCACCAGCATCTCAGAGTCCTCAGTGTAGAGCCGCTCACGGCTCTGTTAGCACCCTCAAGGTAGATGGTTGTGTGCTCCACATTATTTAAGATGTACCAGTGGTTCCAAAACCATTTCCCCTTGAGATTTCTCATGTTAGTTTTTTATTGAAATAACTATTTTAGGCCCTTTGGAGGGGAACATGCTGCTCTAACAGAGAGTCATCTGTATCAGACTAATAATATCTACTCTGACAACATATCATAAAACAGCTACTTTTACTTGTAATATGTTGAGTTGTAGTGGATTGTATATATACTTGCACATGTAAATAAGAAAGTCTATGTTTTAAATTAATACATAAAGAAAGATATAATTAATTTGGGATATTATGAGGAATATTCTGGAGCAATGTATTATAAAGCATAAGATAGGATCACTGTTTTATTATTCTGTTTGTTGATGAAAAATGTAATGATTGACTGTGTTTTATTGTTTAGACAATAGTTAAAATGGATGCCGATTGAAACCTGAGATGTTGCTTTTATTCTGAAGGCAGGATAATAGGTTTTATGCTGGAGGGAACTTCCTGTCCTTGACCGGAAGTGTGAGCTTTGACCCTGTCAGCTTATCAATTAGCTTTAGCGAACAGAACGGTGGCATTCTTTGAACTAGCCAATATAACTAACCTTTAGGTGTGAATTCATTTGCATGACCATACTAATAGCCGAACATTTGTTCTGGGGAGATGGTTCTACTGGATTGGAGGTCTTGAGACCTCCTTGCGAGCAGCAGAGTCCGTGTGTGGAGAGTTATTCCTTTCTGGCCCCACAATCGTGAAAGCTATATAAATGTTATCTTTGCTATTAAATATTGTTAAACTTTAATTCATTGAATCCTGGATTTCCTGCGGCCACAGGACCGAACATATCTTTACAAATACTTTAGTACATGTTGGCGATAAAGGGAGTTTTACTTTGGGGTGTCTTTTTCCACCACTGCATGTATGATATAGTGGTCTAAAGTACAACATGGTCAGTCTGGACATACCTGGTGATGGCAGCGAACATGCTGGTGACTGAAGGCAGGCAGACTTTGAGAGGGTTCAGCTGACACATCACCACCCGCTCCAGGTTCAGACTCTGCAGGTACTCCAGACCTGAGAGAAGAGACAGAGATTCATTCAACTGCTTTTGTCATCTGACATTATTATTTGATGTGGATATGCTGCCATCTTTTCCAACCAGGGAAAAGATGGCTATTTGAAAACATCAGACTGTGTCTGTCCCACGGCCACTTAAATTAATTAAATCAAAAGTAACCAGAAGAGGAATCATACAAAATAACCGCATAAAGGTTAACAACACTACTGCAACAGTGTAACCAAACAGGATCATTAAATGTGGACTCCTAAATATTAGATCTCTGTCATCTAAAGCTGTATTACATAAATTATTTAATATCAGACAATAACATTGATTTATTCTGTCTTACTGAAACCTGGCTGAGTCATGAAGAATATGTCAGCCTAAATGACCTAAAGTCATATTAATACTCACATTCCTCGAGGCACCGGCCGAGGAGGTGGAGTAGCAGCCATCTTTGACTCAAGCCTATTAATAAATCCTAAACCTAAATTAAACTACAACTCATTTGAAAGCCTTGTTTTAAGTCTTTCACATCCAACCTGGAAAACATTACAGACAATTCTATTTGTTATACTGTACCGGCCACCAGGTCCATATTCAGAATTTCTATCTGAATTTGCAGAGTGTCTATCAAGTTTAGTCCTTAAAACTGATAAGGTTATTATTGTAGGAGATGTTAATATTCACGTGGATGTTGATAATGATTGCCTTAGTGCTGCATTTATTTCATTGTTGGACTCGATTGGCTTCTATCAGAGAGTACAGAAACCCACTCACTGCTTTGGCCACACCCTCAACCTTGTTCTTGCATATGGCATTGACATAGAGCATTTGGAGGTCTTCCCACAGAACCCTCTTCTGTCAGACCATTACCTCATAACTTTTGAGTTTATACTCCCGGAGTATACACCGTTAGTCAAAAGTTTCTACACCAGATGTCTAACTGACAGTGCTGTAGCTACATTTAAAGAAGTGATTCCTTCTGCATTTGATTCAATACCACATCTCAATGTGACGGAGGTCTCCTGTGCTAACTTTAGTCCGTCCCAGATTGATCATCTTGTCGATAAGACTACAGGCTCACTGAGAATGACACTAGACTCAATAGCCCCTCTGACGAAGAAGACGGTGAGGCAAAGGAGGTTTGCTCTCTGGAGAGATAGTCTTAAAACATATAAAAAGGTCCTCCGCTATGCCAGAGCAGCCTATTACTCATCAGTAATAGAGAAAGATAAGAACCCCAGGTTTCTCTTTAGTACTGTAGCCAGGCTGACAGAGAGTCATAGCTCTGTGGAGCTGTGTATTCCTATAGACCTCAGTAGTAATGACTTCATGAACTTCTTTAATGAAAAGATTTTAACTATTAGAGGCAAGATTGATGATCTCTTTCCCTCAACCAATGCCGATCTGTCCTCAAGTGGAGAGGCCTTGGAAACGGCTGTATACTCTGGTGTGTATTTGGATGGCTTTTCTCCCATCAATCTTGACCAATTTTCTTCAACGGTTTCTACTTCTAAACCGTCTCTTGGAATATTCGCAACGCTTTACTCGCGTGAGTTTAGTCGCCCGGCAAGTTGTGCTGCCTTCACACCAAACGCGCAACCGGATCCCATGCAAAGTCAATGCACAATGACGAGTTTAGACGCGAATTCGCGGCGCGATAGACGCGCATTCGCCCGAGGCGAAAGCCAATCAGCGTTGAGATGCTCCGCCTGTCACTGTCCTGCCGTTGTTGAATCAGAAAAAATGGAGGACATCGTAGCGGTTTGCGGACGCCCCGAGCTCTTTAATACAACTACAGGTTAGCCTGAAGTAGCGCTAACGGGTGATGTTATGAACCCAAATACGAGGGCGTCTGATGTTCCGATAGTGGTTATTTATTTCATGGCGGACGGCGGTAGTTATAACTGTTTACGGAGAGAAGCAACGATGAAATAAATAACCACTATTTCTACTCTATACTTGTTCTGGAAATACCACAAACGTCGGAACATCAGACGCCCTCGTATTTGGGTTCATAACATCACCCGTCGCCGCACACAGCTCGGTGAATTTCACCGTCTTCTCAAGGAACTGCGTCTGGATGACTGCCGGTTCCAGCGCTACTTCAGGCTAACCTGTAGTTGTATTAAAGAGCTTGGGGCGTCCGCAAACCGCTACAATGTCCTCTATTTTTTTCTGATTCAACAACGGCAGGACAGTGATGGGCGGAGCAACTTAGCGCTGATTGGCTTTCGCCAAAGTTTAAATATTTCAACTCTGGCGAAAAATGTGCGCTGCGCAATTCGCGTCTAAACTTTGCATGGGATCTGGTCGCGCGAAAAAAATCGCAAAAAGTTTGGTGTGAACGCACCATTAGTGCTGCATTCGACACCATTGATCATGGTTTAAATCCTATTTATCAGATCGATCTCAATTTGTATTTGTAAACGATGACGCCTCGATGACCACCAACATTAATCACGGAGTTCCACAAGGTTCTGTGCTTGGACCAATTTTATTTACCTTATATATGCTTCCTTTGGGCAACATTATCAGGAAACACTCCATAAACTTTCATTGTTATGCAAATGATACTCAATTATATTTATCGATCAAACCAGAGGAGACCAACCAGCTCGCTAAAATATAAGAATGTCTTAAAGACATAAAAACATGGATGACCTGCAACTTCCTGACGTTAAACTCAGACAAAACTGAAGTCATTTTACTGGGCCCTGAACACCTCAGAGATCAATTATCTGGTGATGTGGTTTCTGTAGATGGTTGCCCTGGCAACCAACTCCACTGTAAAGAATCTTGGCGTTATCTTTGATCCGGGACTTGTCCTTTAACTTCCACGTGAAGAAAATTTCAAGGAAAGAATTTTTTTCATCTGCGTAACATTTCAAAAATCAGGCACATCTTGTCTCAAAAAGATGCAGAAAAGCTGGTTCACGCGTTTGTTACTTCCAGACTAGATTACTGCAACTCCTTATTATCAGGCTGCTCTAATAAGTCTCTTAAGTCCCTCCAGTTGATCCAGAATGCTGCAGCTCGTGTACTCACAAAAAAATAAGAAAAGAGATCACATTACTCCTATATTAGCTGGTCTGCACTAGTTCCCTGTAAAATCAAGAATCACATTTAAAATTCTTCTCCTCACCTACAACGCCTTGATTGGTGATGCGCCATCATATCTTAAGGAGCTTGTAGTACCATATTGCCCCACTAGAGAGCTGCGCTCACTAAATGCAGGTCTACTTGTGGTTCCTAGAGTCTTTAAAAGTAGGACGGGAGCAAGAGCCTTCAGTTATCAAGCTCCTCTTTTATGGAACCAGCTTCCACTTTCAGTCCGGGAGGCAGACACAGTCACCTCATTTAAGAGTAGACTTAAGACTTTCCTCTTTAATAGTGCTTATAGTTAGGGCTGAATCAGGTTTGCCCTGGTCCAGCCACCATATGCTGCTATAGGCTTAAAGGCTGCTGGGGGACGTTTTAGGATACACTGAGCACCTATCTCCTCTTCTTTCTCTACTTATGGATGAATTTACATCTCTCCATCGCACATTACTAACTCTGCTTCCTCCCCGGAGTATTTGTGACTTCACGTCTCATAGGGTCCATTGGACCTGGCTGTGTCTGATGCCTCCTGCCTGGTGAGCCGGCCTCCAGCGTTGGCCCTGCTGATCGCTCCGCCCCCCCTTCTCTCTACCTCCTTCTGTTTCATGGATTGTGGAGGTCCATTCATACATTGTCATATTCATTGAATGTTTTTATGTAACTCCGTAATGCTGTTCATTCTGTACACATGACATCTATTGCTTCTGTCCATCCGGGGAGAGGGATCCTCCTCTGTTGCTCTCCTGAAGGTTTCTTCCCTTTTTTCCCTGTGAAAGGTTATTTTTGGGGAGTTTTTCCTGATCCGATGTGAGGTCCTGGGACAGGGATGTCGTATGTGTACAGATTTGTAATTTGTGGGCTTTTCAAAATAAACTGAATTGAATCACATGACTGTTTTAGTGACTTAAAATACATACACTCAATTAAATGGTTACTGAAAGCTCTTTAACAAATTGGTTATCCTTTAATTCTTGATATTTAAAAAAGCCCCCGAATCTTAGAATTCTCACGCTGTCAGCAGAAAATATTATTTTCTACTCTCTTGATAATCAAAATGTATAAGCAATTCACTTCAAACCATGAAACACTCTAATATGTCTAAAGCTTGCCCTGGTGGTGTTAGCGATCTTGTCTTTTAAAGGCTGAAGTATGAAAGTGGACCTGTTTGAGACAGAGGTGTGTACCTTTCTTCATGTTGTTCTCCAGCATGGCTCTGTGCCTGAAGATGAGTGTGTAGAAAACGGCCTGGCAGGCGGTGTAGAAGGGCCCGTGCAGGCTGATGTCACAGCAGGCCTGTCTGCCGCTGCTGTCCTGGCTGTCGATATAGCAATGGATCCAGGAGAGCAGCAGGTCCAGACAGGCCCGCACGGTGCTGCAGGAGGGGGTATGAGGACACTGGATTAGATCAACTGCAGGATGAACATGGGCCATTTGGCTTTAAGCTGCCTCTGTGTTCTCCAGCAGCATGAACTCACAGCACAGGGATGAACTTGGCTCGGGCCAGGAAGCTGCCCAGGTATCCAGCAGCAGCCTGGCGTAGGACGGCGGGCTGAGACGGACTCTGCAGGATCTTCCACAGGTGATCCAAGAAGGCCTCGGCCAAAGCCTGGGACAAGGAGCAGAACATGCAGGACTCAAGAAAGGCCTCCTCTCACAAAGAGCCATTCTTCAAAAGAAGATACAATAAATAAGTAATTAAAAAAAGAATGCATTCAAGTACCCAGAAAAAGCAGCAGGGTAAGTTATGAAGTAGTTTACACTTAGTCCTGGGTAAGTGAAGTAAATGTGATGTTCTCCATCGACATACTACACAGAACACCAACAGCATTGGGACTGGCATATGCATCGTCATGACACTCATCAAAAACAGATTTGTTTTCAATTTATGCTTTTGATTATTTTCTCCAATGAAAGCAAATAACAAGTGATATTTTTACATCAGTTATTATTTTGAAGAAAACTGTGGACTTTATTTCATCTACCCATTAAAGGTTCTCTAAACTGGTTATTCTCAACCACTGGAGGGCCTCAGAAGCATAAGACACATTTAGTCTAGTTTGTTGTATCTCCTTTTTGTTATGTTTTTCTCTCAGTTATGTGGGAAGGAAGGTGGTCCTCAGATTTCAGATCCAGAAGGTTGAGAACCTCTGTTCTATAGACGACATTCAAAACATTAATATCCCTTCGCACAGCTATCATCTGTGTAAAGATGTAAAGGATTGATGTCTACCTGAGCAGAGCATGAAGCCTCTCTCCCTCTGGGTGTGATGTAATCACAGCTCTTACAGTTGTTCAGGTGAACATCACTATCATTCATTTGGAGTGTTTGTGTTTACCTGATGAATGTAAGTCCAATGATCTCGCTCTTCTAGCTCTGCTTTTGGTCTCCTCCAACTCTAGAAAGAAATGCTAAATGCTCCACCATGTTCACCTGCTAGTCTCTGACTGTGTCTGTCTGTCTGTCAAGTCACCTGATGTGCCTCGCTGCTGAAGACCAGACTGACAGCTCCATTCTACTTACTGCCTTTCCTATCGTCACACATGCACATGTGGGAAGTACTGACCACTCTGAAGCTGCACAGGTAAAACAGTGTGTACTGGACGTGAGCGGACGCATGTGTTGGCAGAATGAGTTTGTCGAACACATTCAATACATCTCTGTACAGATCCTTAGTCCTTTCCACATGTAGAGAGCCTGAAAGAGACAACAGAGGAATGAGGATGACACACTTTACAGCCAAACACATTCACTCGTACACAAAGAACATTCTACATTTCCTTGTTTTAAAAAAATGTCTTGTGTATGAGTCTCATGGGAAACGTCGTTTCCAGACTTGTTCTCAGTGTAACAGCTGTGTTATTCACAAACCATCGACATGGCAGGCGTCCTTGATGTAAGCCATCATAACAGCCATGAGGGTGTCCAGCCTATCAGCCACCGGGTGGGCCATCACAGCTGCCCTGCAGGGGACATCTGCTGACATGTCCTCATCCTGACAGAGACACAGAGGTTTTCAAAGTAAGAGGAAACAAGGATCGAAACTACTAATCCAATACACCCTTTCAACATTGTGCAGTCATTTTTCTTCTGCTGTGATGTATTGATATTTATTTTCTTGATGGCCTTAATGCAGACATTTCATTCATTTGATTTGCACATGCATCAGCCAAAGCCAATGCTGATGGACAATGTTTTCCTCATGTCGGCATTTTATCTGCCCAGATAATTGTCGTTGTTCCTGCGGGTTTACATTCCTTATGATGCTAATGTTGTTTTGTTTGTCATGTTACAAACGGGCTACAACTGCATCCCTGTGTTGCACAATGACAATAAATGACCGTTGAATGCAAAATGTTTCTGTCAAGCCTCCCTTTGATGATATAGGTACAATGTACGACCCAAATAGGTCATACCTTCTTTGTTTTGAAAGAACATATGACTTCAGTTTTCATTGTTAACTTTGTTTTACTGAAAAAGAAATAGCAATAATAAAATCAATTTCCAAAAAGATGCTTTCAGACATTAATTGCATTACATTCAATATATTTTCAAATCAAATTAACTTAAAATGGTAAAATGTAAGATAGGAACAGCTTACATTTCTCCATTTAACAGTAGGTTTTTCAAACTGATTTAGTGTGCAAGAAAATCAAATAAAAAAAGATAGGGCAATATATCATATGCCCTATCTCTACAACTTGTTTGCAATTGTATTTGTTATCATTTTATTTGATATTGTTTTACCAGTGTGTGTGTGTGTGTGTGTCTGTGTTTTGATTCTCATTTAATCTAAAATACCTGGGTTGAGTAAAACTCTTACGCAAAATATGAACCTAAACACTTTTTGTACTTATTATTTTTGCATCTGTATCATAGAATGTTTTGGTTTTATATTGTGCAAGACAACTGATCAATAACAAGAGAGATAGGAAACACATGAGCCTAAAGGAATAGTTTGGTGTTTTAAAGTGTAGTTGTATGAGGTACTTCTGCATAGTCCGTGTAATAAACATTGCTGCTTGTCACCATGTCAAAGAGTCCTTCCTCAGGCCGCACCTCGGCCCGTTGGCTCAGCGCTGCATTTTCCTCTGCTTCCTCAATGTCGGAGCGGGCCGCACTCACCTGGAACACAAAGGAGGACTTCTAGTGGAAGACATCACGGGTCCCAATGTACAGAGGGCACATTACCGACTTTACTAATGATGAAATAACATGCAAAAATCAATGTAACTAATAAAAGACAACAGGAAATGCTTCTCACACGTCTTCCTGCTGCAAATACACATTCACTAAAGCTCTGTGACCACCTCACTGCAGACAGACATGGATTATGTATTACTATATTATAAAGAGTTTGTACTTGTGGTGGAATGCACTTCTTGTAAGTCGCTTTAGATAAAAGCGTCAGCTAAATTATGTAATGTATATTACGCTGCCACCATATCCACCTTCCAGTCAGTGAAACACAACCTCTCTTTGGATCCCTCGTGTTATTTGGAGCTGAACCACTTACATCCAGTTTGAGCATCTTTCCGATGATCACCTCCAGCACATCTCGCCGAAGTGATGGTATGTACATCGTCACCCTCAGGAGGTTGTGGGCGTAACACTCCTGTAGAGAGCAACAATCAACAAAACACAGCTGTGTTCAAGGAAAACCGAAATTATACATATCAATTACTCTCAACTGACAGCTTTGTTTTTCTCTCCAGAAACAGAGAGACGTCTTGAGGAATCTAAGTAAACGAGAGCCGTGTTTAACTATACGGAAACATCTGCTTACAAGCTCTCACACAACCCGTGCAGAACACAATCCACATCTTTATCCAGAATTCGCTAAAGCAAATATATGCATGTGTGTTTAATGGGTATCAGGTGTGAGCAACAAAACATTTGTTCATAAATAAAAAGGAAGCTTTTGTGGCGAGCAGTGAGCAGGGAGTAACTGGACCACACAACCTGTATGAAGCATCATTCAGCCGTCTCTTACCAGCGTTGTGGAGGATTTCTGTACAAAGGGGAAGTTGTCTGTGAGAATGGGCATCAGAAAGCGACTCGTGCTGAAAGAAGAGCACAAACCATCAGAGCACACCATGTGTGTGAAGATGTGATGAAGAGCACAAGGCTGCATGCTGGGACTGCATTTAGAAATATACACTGATTATTGACAGCTCAGACAAAGTACATAGAGAAACTGTTGACGCGCCTTCATTAATATTGTCACATTTAATCAGAATTGCATAGTTTGCATGTGTCTCTTTTGTGTACTGCCCATATATTTATTGATCATACAGCGATCTGCACTTTAGTTTATGGATATAAGTGAAAGGACAGGTTACTTGTTTATGTATTTGGATCTTTGTTAGCGGTCACCTGCACAACAGATACTCTTCCTGTACAGTAACTTTAAATGAACATGGAAATCAGTCTCAACAAAAGTGAAAATAATATTTAATATATGTGATCATAAATACATACATACACTAGTAAATGTATGGGATCTTTTGATAAAGAATGGTAAAGGAGTCCCTATACAGTTGTAGTTGTGGGAGATCATGCATCAACATGAAGCAGGCTGTCTGTGATGTCATCACTAGAGATACCTTCAAGAACCTTTTTAAAAGGTTGGAACTGCCGACTGAACAAGAAGCCATTACTGGCTGTTCAGGAACATGTTTACTATCTGCCGATGGCGTTGGTTTGCCTCCTGTGGATAGTTTGCTTAACTTAGCCATCTGAGGTGAGGGCGGAGGTGAGGGGAGGAGAGTTGAGGGGAGGTGAGGTTCCTTCCTTGCCTCCTTGACTGGCTTCCTTCCTGTGTGTGTATTAGTGGACAGAGACACTACCACATTTCCATATCTCTCCTCCATGTGTATCACTGGTTGCCATGGTGAGAGGGCATGTGTTGTTTAAGCTGCACTGATTAGCTCATTTGAAGCAGCTGTGTGTCTGACTAAGCTGGTATTTCATGAAAAAGAACCTGTCAAAATGTGGAATGTCACCTAATTCTGAAAAGTGTAGACGTTAGGCTCAAGGCTTTTGTGAACATTTACGTGTCCTTAAATGTGTTTTTGGGTTTAGATATGACGGCTTAATCACAGTTTACAAAGTGCTCTCACTTCTTTCAAAAAAGAAAATGTGGCTTGGTTTTAGAATGGAGTCAGATGGGGCAGAGGTGGACTTGCTCCCTCATTAAGGCTTCTCCTCATGTGTGGGAAAGATTGTGGATTCCATCGATACCTGTGAGGACCTGCACAAAATTCCCTACGTTTTGATCCATAAATGGTGTAAAAAGAGTGAAAATTGTGAGACTTGTGGCAAAATGCATTTTATTTTTGTAGGATTTTCGGTTTCTCCCTCACACTCTAGCAGGCGGCTCTCTCACTCTAGATCTGAACATTCCGTCCCATACACACCCATTATAAACTCTGAAACAGCCCGGAAATCTTCCGAAACCCGAACAAAGGACTTACGATGGAACATATCTGGTGATGAGCTGCAACGCCTGGTGACACTGATTGAAGTTTCTGGGGAGGTCTTGAAAAATCAAAAGGAGCAGTAGAGAGTTAGTATTCAACGTTCATCATTCATTCAATATTTAACCAGAGACTTTGAGGATTAGGATGTTCCCCATCGAGAGCACCCTTACAAGCTGCATCACAGTTTGGGATGGAGGGGGGGGGGGGTAACTGCCGCCGCTCCCCCGATGGAGGCATGTGACGGGAGAGGGAATCTGCGACCTAGTTCCGTTCTCCTGGTAGATAGATCATTCGAAGGCTGGTCAGGTCAGGTGAGGGGCTGCCCAAGTCAGAAGGGCACAGGACACCGGTAGCAGCTTTGCAGACCTGGTGCCCCCCTGTTGGTCAATGTGGAAACAACAAGTACATGTTTCCCTCTCAAGTATGGCAGGAACTGTTTGAGCGCTAGGTGCACGGCCCGTAGCTCCAGAACATTGACATGCTCCATCCCCGAGCAGTCCTGTTCTGCCACACTGCACCCCACACTGAGGACACTCTCATCACATGGTAGCGGTCATTACTGGTGTCCTAGCAGTAAGCCTAAGCGAGAGCACTCTCCTACTGTGGAAACCGGTCAGAAACAGTCGGTCTAGTGAGAGGGAGCGAAGACCCTCTTCACTAGTCTGGTAGCGGTCAGAATTAGCGTTAGCCTGAGTGGGGACACTCTGCTAGCTATAACAGTAGCAATGTTACCACGGTCAATGTATCAGTATCGCCATCAACTTAGCGCCCCATCAGGTTAGCCTGAGTGGGACACTCTTCACTGAAAGCTGGGTCACGACAGTGTAGCAATCCAGCCACACCGAGCGGGCACGCCTCTCGTTAGCGCTCCACTCAAATAAAGCAGGAGCGCTCTGCCAACCGTGGAATCTGCTATTGTATTGTTAGTCTCACTCGTTGATGCGGTGTAAAGGTGGCCAACCTGGTGATGGGTTAGGGTTAGACTGGTCCAGCTTGATGGTCTGAACGCACCGTTCCCTCTTAAGAGGGGCAGCTTGTCGCAGCCTTAGGAGAGCGAGTGGCCGCAACTCCGACCAGTGGCCACAAGGCTACAAGCTTCAGAGTGTTTTTCTCTATACAAGTTCAGCTTTAGCTGATGCTAATATAGTAGTTAGCCTGCGTAGCGAGAAGATGAAAAAGGACTGATCTCAGGAAGATGCCGGAATTTATACCCAACTGGGATCATCCAAGGTCACAAGTGACTTTGTTGTTATAAAGACTCGACCGGCACGTGCACGAGACAGAAGACATCCAGTGTTAAGCAGTCAGGAAGGATTTTACTGAACAGGAACTGGACCAGAACTAAAATGCAAAATTGTTGTTTCCTTTGGTCCGGACCAAAAACTTCAGGTGAGAAAGCAGCCTAAGACTCCCCAAACTGCAGCAAGTAGCAAAACACCTATGACACACTCAGTCCTGAACCATTGTTATGTGATGTGTGAATTTTCACATGAAATAAGATGGAGGACACCTACTTTCATCTTCATCATCTGAATCGGAGATATCAACCCCTCCCTCACAGATAGTCACTCTCTCTGGAAACAAAAACAAACAATATTACTCCACGAGTCACTGGTGGTGGGATACAGTAAATATATGACATGGCTTCTCTCGGCCTTAAGGTTTAAACTCACACTAAACTTAAAACACCAAAGGATGAGAGTCAGGCAACACAAGTTAGTTAGGATAACCAACGTTAGTGAACTACTTTGAAACCACAGTGAGAGCTTGAATGCTGTATTTTATTGTAGAAGCTGTGGATTATTTGACCACGAGTCAGGGGAACCTACTGGGAGTAAAGTGGGAGACCACCATCTTGAGGCAGGCACACAGGTAGACAGTCTGTGCTGAGACCAGGTTACTGAGAAAGACCATGTACTCCTCCACCACAGCCGGGCTGCGGCCCACCCACGGGACCCTCTAGAAAACACACACACATAAATAAACACAGAAGAGTTTCAGCATTATCCAATAATCTCAATATTCACCACTTGTTTTCTGATGGCTGATTGGTTAACCGTCAACTATCGCTTCAGTTCTTAACGTGGTACAGGTCCTCATGGTGGTCTGTCTGCCCATGAGCTACATCCTCTTGTGTTGGCACACTCACCAAGATGGTATAGATGAGCTGCTCATGGTCCTTGGTGAGCTGGGTCACACAGCTCCGAAATTCTTGTAGCCAGTTGATGATCTGGGCATCCTGTCAGAGGAGAGAGTCCACTCAGGAACAAAGCCACATCACAGAGATCCCAGGTCACCTTAAACACTCTGGTGCTTTACTCTACCTTTATCTCGGGATCCGCCAGCTGATGTTTCAGCAGTTCGTAGTCCCTTGAATCTCCCTTCAAACAAGAAGAGAAACAGCACATGAGGAACTGGAAGCTGCCCGTCTACAGTTCACGCTGTTCATCATGAACGGCCTAAACGTCGTTACACATTCAGTTTCACAACTGCGACGTCAGCGGATAGAAGTGAACTGGCATGACGTGACCACTCACCAGTTTATGTTTCGCTAACGTTTCCACAACAGTGCCTCCAAATCTGACCGTCTTAACAGGAGGAGAGTTCAGGAAGTCCCGGTGGTCGAGCTCCATATTTCACAGCGCTCGTGCCAGAAGGAACGCGGTGTCACTGCGCTGTTAGCCGAGTTTCCGCTCGGAGAGCCCGCTGAAGAGGAACATACGAGCTGCTTTCATTGTTATTCGGTGAGCTCATTAACCGTCTAATGTTTAAGGACAATATTCGTCACTTTTGAAGAATTATTCCAATGTTTTGAAAACAACTGCTCGATTAAACCGTAATTGTGTTCGAGCATGTGTTCACAAGAGGAAGAGAACAACTTGTTTACGGAAGTGAATGCAGGACCCCGGTGCCGCATTCAAAGTCTTCCCAAAGCTCGACTCCAGGTTCCAGTTGGTTTCTTCTTCTTTTTCTTTTTGAGGTTTTATGGCGGATGGCATCCAACAAAGGGTGCATTACCGCCACCTACTGTACTGGGGTATGGACCAGAGTTCTCTATCCCTCCAACATTTAAATTAAATTTAAATTAAATTAATGAAAACAAAAACAAAACAACAACAACAAAAATTATATATATCTATATATTAACACCTATCCTTCCACTCAACCCAGTTTCCTTCAGATATTGCAACACCTTTCCTGCACTCAAGGTTAATGCATCCTTTAACTGTATTTCCTCTACTTCCAGCTTCCTCTTCAGCCTGTCTCTCTCCACTATGAACTTCTAGCAATGGCAAATTATATGCTCTACTGTTTCCGGCATATTGCAGTGTTCACATAATCCTTTCCAGTTGGTTTAATTCGGCAACGGGAAGATATAGAAGTTTGTTGTTTCTTTGTATTGTTGCTTTTTTCTGTGTATATCAAAAAAAAGGTATTATACATATGCCAGGGGTTTGTGTAAACCATGAATAACCATAAATAAATGAATACAAGTTAAGCATTATTATCTTGTACAATTCATATAACCTATGAAGAGTCGTTGAACCCTTGAGAAGGACTATCTTTCTGTGAAATATCCCAAAAGAAAAAAAGGAACCAAAACATAATGTTAACCTTGAAGTCTTTTGATTACAGTTCTGCAGACATAATTAACCCAAACAGTTTATACTGAATGAATGAATGCATTATTAAAATGAATGTCATAATGAGTAAACCTGGAAAAATCCACAAACAATAATAGAATAAAGATAACTCTAAAATGAGTATATGGATTCTTAATCTTCAAATACACTGCTTTGTTTGAAAAAGATTCCCTCTTTGTGTGAAATCAGTGAAGTCAATGGGAAGCTCCAAACTTATGTCAAGAGGATCATGTTTCAAACAAACCTTCATATATTACAAATTAACTGGTAATATTTTCAAAATGACCATATCTTATCTTTCTGCTCAAGGTTGATGGACTACATCAATTACAAATCGGGGTAATAACATTTCCTTCACTAGGTTCTCAATGTGCACTAGCCATGGTCATCCACCCAGATACCCCTGTACTTGTTGATATTGCGCAGCCATACCGCTGCACAATATCTCTGCAAAGAGTGTTGCGCAAGCACTGTTTCAGGTCATCTCCCAAGTTGGAATCACAAAAGAGATTATGACTGACCAGGGCACCTCATTCATGTCACACAAACTAAGGGAACTGTACGGATTATTGGGTGTCAAGGACCAGTGTGTACCATTCAATTCAGTTCAGTTTAAGACACAGAACACAGTATAAATACATGGCCTCATTAGTTATTAAGGGAAATAACAGATCAAGAAAAGACTAATCTATTTATCAATGAAGAAAGTTGTTTGTGGTCCTTTTGTTGTTCAGACCTACAAAGAACATATATTTAAACTTGTGAATTAGAAAACAAAACTGCCGGTTCAAGCGAGGATCGATGATTGGGATGGAGCCTTGGGATGGACTCACAGAGGACAGAAAGGGGAACCCCAGCCCGCGAGAGCCGGACTGACTTGTGGACACTGGACTGCGTGCGCTCCGAGGAGCCGTGCAGTGTGAATTGTTTTGTTGAAAATAAAACAAGTTTGTTTGAACTTTTAACGGCTGGAGACGGTGTTGTGTGTTGAGGACGACTCGTGAGTAGCACTGAGTTGGCTACATTTAGATTAGATTAGAAAACTTTATTAATCCCCAGTGGGGAAACTCATTTGCCACCAAACATTTGTACAGACAACAATAGACACAGTTCACAGAGCACAACAGACAAGAAACACACTACAAGAAACAAACAAAACCAGAAGATGCCCCATAAAACATGACCATCAGAAAGATACTAAATCTAAATCTAAAAACACCTAAAGGTGTTCATTAAAAAATCGAACTGCTGCTGGAACAAAGGACCTTCTGAGTCGTTCAGTAGAACACTGAGGCATCCTGAGTCGCTCACTGAATGAACTTCTGAGTCCATTAAAAACACAGTGTAGTGGATGGCCTTCAAAAGAAATGATTGCTTTTAACTTGGCCCTTGTCCTCTTTTGTATAGTGACCTCTAGTGATACCGGGGGAAGGCCCATCACTGAGCCAGCCTTTTTGATCATTTTATTGATCCTGTTTTTATCATCCGCAGTAATGCAGCCGCCCCAGCAGAGAACAGCATAGAAGAGGACACTAGCTAAAATCCCCTGATAAAAAACATGAAGAAGCTTTCTGCTGATGTCAAAGGATCTAAGCTTCCTCTCAGCATCAGTGTTCTTTTTCCAAGTTCAATTTACTGTCCAGATGGACCCCAAGATATTTATATGACTGTACAATTTCTGTCTGCTGACCTGCAATTATCACTGGGGAGACCTGCTCCTTCTTCCTTCTAAAATCAATAACTAGCTCTTTGGTCTTTCCAACATTTAGTTTTAAAAAGTTTTCATTACACCAGCTGACAAAGGATTCAACCTCCCATTTATAGGCCAGGTCATTGCCTCGGGTAAGTAAACCAACCAGAGCAGTGTCATCTGAGAACTTTTGGATGTTACAGGACAAATGGCTCTGCCTGTAGTCAGCTGTATAAAGTGCAAATAAAAAGGGGGCTAAAACTGTTCCCTGTGGTGCTCCAGTTTTAGTTAAAATAGTGTCAGAAAGTTTTTTATCAAGCCTAAGAAATATGTATTCATTACATTTTGTATGTTGTTTTTGATGAGCGAGTTAATCTGTCGGTCTCAGAGCAAGTGAAAGATGTACAACACTCAACATGTTGGCATCTGTACACTAACAACAGCTTAACACATGTTGAGGTTCCTGTTGTGTCAAACTGTCTCTCCTCCATCAGAAGCTGTTTATCAGGCTCTAATAATATTAGACATATTTAGTAATATTTCACGCTGCACAGCAGGTTCATACATGTGTGTTGGCAGGTTAATGTGACCCTAAACAAGTACATTACTTGTACTTGTAAAGCCTTATTGTAACATGTGAGTGTTCTGTAACTGATCCACCTGCAGAATCTGAGAAAGGACAGTGTTCATGCTGCAGGGCGCACATTTCATTTCTATATTTTGGATTTAAAAAAAGTTGATGACCCAGATTGTTCACAATGTTCCTGTGATTTCAATTCAATTCAATTCAGTTTATTTTGTATAGCCCAATATCACAAATTACAAATTTGTCTCAGAGGGCTTTACAATCTGTACACATACAACATCCCTGTCCCAGGACCTCACATCGGATCAGGAAAAACTCCCAGGTAAACTTCACAGGGAAAAAAGGGAAGAAACCTTCAGGAGAGCAACAGAGGAGGATCCCTCTCCCCGGATGGACAGAAGCAATAGATGTCATGTGTTCAGAATGAACAGCATTTACAAAGTTACATAAACACATTACATGAATATGACAATGTATGAATGGAACTCCAATCCATGAAACAGAAGGAGGTAGAGAGGAGGGGGGGCGGGGCGCATCAGCAGGGCCAACGAGGGAGGCCGGTTCACCAGGCATCAGACACCTCCAGGTCCAATGGACCCTATGAGACGTGAAGTCACAAAGACTCCGGGGAGGAAGCAGAGTTAATAAGGTGCAATGGAGAAATGTAAATTCATCCATAAGGAGAGAGAGAAGAGGAGATAGGTGCTCAGTGTATCCTAAAACATCCCCAGCAGCCTATAAGCCTATAGCAGCATATCAAGGGGCTCGACCAGGGCAAACCTGATTCAGCCCTAACTATAGGCACTATCAAACAGGAAAGTCTTAAGTCTATTCTTGAATGAGGTGACCGTGTCTGCCTCCCGGACTGAATGTGGAAGCTGGTTCCATAAAAGAGGAGCTCCCATCCTACTTTTTAGGACTCTAGGAACCACAAGTAGCCCCACATTTAGTGAGCGCAGCTCTCTAGAGGGGCAATATGGTACTACAAGCTCCTTAAGATATGATGGTGCATCACCAATCAAGGCTTTGTAGGTGAGGAGAAGAATTTTAAATGTGATTCTTGATTTTACAGGGAGCCAGTGCAGAGCAGCTAATACAGGAGTCATGTGATCTCTTTTGTTAGTTTTTGTGAGTACACGAGCTGCAGCATTCTGGATCAACTGGAGGGATTTAAGAGACTTATTAGAGCAGCCTGATAATAAGGAGTTGCAGTAATCTAGTCTGGAAGTAACAAACGCGTGAACCAGCTTTTCTGCATCTTTTTGAGACAAGATGTGCCTGATTTTTTAAATGTTACGTAGATGAAAAAATGCAATCCTTGAGATTTGCTTAACGTGGGAGTTAAAGGACAAGTCTCGGTCAAAGATAACGCCTAGATTATTTACAGTGGTGTTGGATGCCAGGGAATGCCATCTACAGAAACCACATCACCAGATAATTGATGCCCAGTAAAATAACTTCAGTTTTGTCTGAGTTTAACATCAGGAAGTTGCAGGTCATCCATGTTTTTATGTCTTTAAGACATTCTTGAATTTTAGCGAGCTGGTTGGTCTCCTCTGGTTTGATCGATAGATATAATTGAGTATTGTCTGCATAGCAATGAAAGTTTCTGCAGTGTTTCCTGATAATATTGCCCAAAGGAAGCATATATAAGTTAAATAAAATTGGTCCAAGCACAGAACCTTGTGGAACTCTGTGATTAACGTTGGTGGTCATTGAGGATTCATTGTTTACAAATACAAATTGAGATCGATCTGATAAATAGGATTTAAACCAACTTAGTGCGGTACCTGAAATGCCAATCGACTGATCCAGTCTCTGTAATAGGATGTCATGATCAATGGTGTCGAACGCAGCACTAAGGTCTAATAATACCAGTACGGAGATGAGTCCTTTATCTGATGCAATTAGGAGGTCATTTGTAATTTTCACCAGTGCTGTCTCTGTGCTGTGGTGTTTTCTAAATCCTGACTGAAACTCCTCAAATAAACTATTCTGATGTAGAAAGTCACACAACTGATTTGCGACTACTTTCTCAAGGATCTTAGAGAGGAAGGGAAGGTTAGAGATCGGTCTGTAGTTAGCCAACACCTCTGGATTAAGAGTGGGCTTTTTCAGGAGAGGTTTAATTACAGCTACTTTGAAGGAATGTGGTACATGCCCTGTTAGCAAAGACACATTAACAATATCCAACTGAGAGGTGCCAATTAAAGGCAACACGTCTTTAAGCAGCCTCGTTGGGATGGGGTCTAAGAGACAGGTAGACAGTTTAGAAGTAGAAACCGTTGAGGACAATTGGTCTAGGTTAATGGGAGAAAAGCTATCCAAATATACACCAGGGCATACAGCCGTTTCCAAGGCCACTCCTATTGATGACAGATCGGCAGTAGTTGAGAGCAAGAGATCATCAATCTTGCCTCTAATAGTTAAAATCTTGTCATTGAAGAAGTTCATGAAGTCATTACTACTGAGGTCTATAGGAATACACGGCTCCACAGAGCTGTGACTCTCTGTCAGCCTGGCTACAGTGCTAAAGAGAACCCTGGGGTTGTTCTTATTTTTCTTTATTACTGATGAGTAATAGGCTGCTCTGGCCTTTTTATATGTTTTAAGGCTGTCTCGCCAAACTAAGCGTGATTCTTCCAGATTGGTGGAACGCCATATGCTTTCGAGCTTTTGTGAAGTTTGCTTTAGGTCGCGGGTCTGAGATTTAACACCTGGTATAGACTATATAAGTGCCAATATGTAGTGCCCTGTTGTTCATTTTGATTTGACCACTAGGTGTCACCAAAGTGATATTTTATTTTTAAAACTCCACACGCAGCAATTTTTTTAAATAATTTTTTTGAGGATGATCTTGATCCTTTCTAGACTAAATATAACTTCTCTTAGCCAAAAAAGTAAATAAACCATAAAAATGTACTTAATGACAAATAAAAAAACATTACAAACTAGCCACGAAATGAATGCATAACAAACAGTGCATTCATTACTGAACACATATTACCATACCGTACTGTAAAACTTAGCATAAAACAAAATCCCTTACATTTCCTTAAAGCCAAAAGCACAATACTTTTAAACAATAAGTAGAACAATGTTTCAACAATAAGGATAACTCAAACGTATGTATTTAAGAACATCTTCTTGTATCTAGTGGAAACCACTTGAGCGTGGCAACTATTGTGAAATGAAAAAAGAGCAAGTAAAAAAAGAGCAATCATCAAATCTACAGAGACTTTTATTGATGACATTGAGAGGAAAATCATCTATTGGATTTTTACACCATATTTATATACAGTCTGTTGTATTTATACTGTGTTCTGTGTCCTGTTTAAGAGCAGGACTGATTCCTACCGGTGGAATGCGTTGGTCTTATTTATTAATTCAATTCTGATTGTGATATTATTAAATAACCCAGAATATGATTCTGGTTTCTCTAGAACACTGGACTAAATTTATTAGGCTCAATGTTTCGGGGGAATTTAAATGGCATAACTCATCAAACCCAACGCTCTGAATAGAAATGACTTTTCAAAAGTAACTATTGTGAAATGACAAGTAAAATAAGAGCAGTCATCAAATCTACAGAGACTTTTATTGATGACATTGAGAGGAAAAACATCTATTGGATTTTTACAGTTTCAGCAGTCGAGTATTTGAGTTGAAGTGATATCTTAATTCAAAGCAATGTCTGGAGTGATACAGGAAACACCAAAGTTAACAATCTGTATAATATGAAAGAAATTCAGTCTTCTTTTTTGATCAAATTTCTGGTGAGATGTGAAATCATTGATTTATCTATCAAGTATCATGGTGGCTCATGACCTCAGTATTTATAATCCTCATAATAATATAATAATCTACATCCTGAGGGTTTAAGACTGGAGGAGTAGTGCATCAGAGTTCTGGTGTCAAGGATTCAGGGGGCCTCATCCTGTAAAACTACCACCGCTCAGCTATTGTTGTTCCTTTTTGTGACACTGATGGAGCATTATGCTTTTGTTAAACATTGCTATGGAATGTTATTTTGATGGGTTAACAAAAGTAAGGGATTTAATTCAATTCAGTTTATTTTATACAGCCCAAAATCACAAATTACGAATTTGCCTCAGAGGGCTTTAATATCTGTACACATACGACATCCCTGTCCCAGGACCTCACATCGGATCAGGAAAAACTCCTGACACTACTGTCACAGTAAATGTGTTTGTCCCCCTTCTTTGCTGTGTTGTAGAATCGGTGGTATTGAAGTAGAGCATAAAACCAGCGGGTTCCAAAGGTTAGACACTGAGGCCTGTTATCAACATAGGCGGGAACAAGGAAGCCTGCCAGCTATACACAGCAGCATTCTGCTCACCAAAGCTAAGTTAGCCACTTCATTTATTGATGACATCACATATTCATATTCAGCTTTCCCTACGTAACATGTCGGCTGCTGCAACAAGTTTAAGTGGCTAGAATCATCAGAACGCTCCCACCTAACCAGAAACCTAATATAGAATAATTTAGTACGGTAACAGGTCACAGCAGAAACCTGGTAGCCTGATCCAAACACAGTTAAGAAGCTGCTCCTGCTTCATGACACTACCTCACAGGTATTCCTTTGTTTATTCTAGTGATTGTATTTTGCTTCTTACTGTACTCAAATCAAAGTTTAACAAACTATGTGGATTCGACTATTTGACTCCACACATACACGACATACATCAAGGAACAAGTGCCATGTAAAATGCTTGGTGGTGGTATCCATTCGAAACCGGCTGCACCGCATACCCATGTGGCAGGACTTGGAGCTGGATGTCAACATTCCAGTGGTTTCTTTATCACCACTACCACTTAAGCAGGAGTGGGGATGTCGAGGGATTGTAACAATGGTTCTAAGAGGTGGGACATACAACCTTCTCTCCTTGTAAGTGTATAGCCCTACAGGATCATTGTTTAGTGTACACTCAGCTGATAGCTCAACACTGCTAGTAAAAGATTTAAGTTTACAATATAGTTTACTAATCTCTCCCATTCGCAAATCCCAGCAAGCGTGGCAACCATTGAAAACCCTTGTACGACACTACGTGGTGGTAAAGTTGGCAGTCAATGCTGCAACTGACAAAAACATATTGCTATAGTCAAGCATACTGTCGGGAACCAAAAGCAGAGAACGACCATGTCGGCGTGAGCCTATATCAGCACAATGTGTGCGGCCGCCGACTTTCACACCACATCGATGAGCAGTTTTTTGCCAGATCCCCTGGAATGTAGGCAGATAGTCCGTAGGGTAATACAAGTAGTCAACGGCGTCACTAGGTCTTGTGTAAGAATGTGTCCCAAATTTGTCACTGAAGGAGACACAAGCTGCAACTTGTCCTTACCTGCCCTAGGGACCATCACAATACTAATGCTTTGTGTTGAGACTGCTCATAAGCTGCAATACTATTACATACAATGGGAACAATCCAAACATGCATATACAGGAGATATACAATATGTCCACACCCGTACATTGGCGAGCATGGACGCCTGGCCAATCCTAGCACTAGAATGCAACGCAGGGCGGGTCTTGCCAAGACCAGCAGTGGGATTCACAAGAGCGCGTCATTTCCAGCTCGGACCAGGTGTCCCGATCACATGTGTGAGTACATCAACTAATAAATGAATTTAACAAATACAAGTGAATTTTAAAAATCTATTTAGTATGCTATTACTGTCTATTGGTGGAGGTTTTCACAATGAATCGCTATCCAAATATACGTTTTACAGCTCCTGGGCTACTATTGTACACGTAAGCGACATAATGTGTGTGTAAATACTGTCACCAAGGCTGTGTGCTGATTGGTGTAGCCCAGTAGATTAAAGACCTTGATTCGCAAAGGTTGCAGTGACCAAACGGGTGGGGTTGGTGCAGTCTGTCTGGGTCAGAGAAGGCGGCTCGGTGTGGAAGGATGTCCTGGTGAGACCTCCCCACCGCTGGCCGACCCTCACTGGGAGCACCGTGACCGTCTCTAGGTCAGGTTTCAGAAAGGCCGCCTTGAAATCACCATTTATATCTTTACAACCAATGTCATGTGCACTGAATGTGTTGTTCCTTCTGTACACATGAAATCTATACAAAATGAATTGAATTGAATGAGTTTATGAATAAATTGATTTGAAGAACACAAAGCATTGCACTGAAGTGTTTCACTTTAAATTGTAGCCTACAACATTTCCTTCATGACCTCTGATCCCACGAGGTCATGCCACCATAGTCTGACAAAACACGGGAAACACGGGTGTAGCATGTTAGAATTTTAGCAGAGCAGTGTCACATTTCGTTAATAACTAGGCCACTAAAAGTTATTTTGTCATCCTCTTGGTGGTATTTACTTTGATTTGCTAAAAACATAAATCGTCTCCTATGACTGAATTCAGTTCACTTGTGTAAATAGTAAATAAACTGTACTTGTTTAGGGCTTCTCTAGTCTTCCGACCACTCAAAGCACTTTAACACTACATGTCATAATTCACATTCATTCATACACTGATGACAGGGGCTACCATGCAATGTGCCAGCTGACCATCAGGACTCTAACCTGCACAGCCATTCACACAGCCTACGGAAGCAATGGGGAGTCAATGAGTCAACAGGAGGCTTTCTATCAACATTGTATTAGTTGGATAGTTCAAATAAGTTTATTTGAGTTCAGTAAGGAGAAAGATATGACCCCATAACTAGTAGCAAACATTTTGAAGGTTAAATGTCGATTGTTATTGTATAATTCACTCTTTCAACTAGAGGAATCCAATCCCACTGATGTAAGATATTGTCGGATAATGACACTCAATGTATACAAACACATCTGATTACTGCATCGAAGATAGGAGAAGCCCTTTATAAGAGCACATTAAATACATACAAAATCACAACAAATCAGTTTAGTCCAACAACGCAGTCATCACAGGTACATTAGAAACAGTCACAGATATGAACTGACAATATCTCTGATGTCTCTGGATCTCACACAGACTGAATTGACCCTGCTAAACCGATTCAAACATAACATTTATTAGGAAATTACATTGAAATAAAGCTGTACTCAGCAACACATTGTCTGAATACCATTGTCTATTATTCATAATTTCTCATTAAACACATCAACATCAAGAGTTGAGCATGAAGTGGAGCTGAAGACAGTGTGGGGCAGGCCGTATCATGTCTGTGGGGAGAAGGAAGTACACGCCCTCATTAGTGTGGTCAGACACTTCTGTTGGTGCTATTGTTTGAACAAGGCTCGTCTTTTAGTGAGCAGAGAACGGGTTAATGATTTATCCGTGATAAGACTCTTAACTGCTCCAGCAGGAAGTCCTTTTAGTTCTGCATTTAAACCGCATCAAAGAAGGAAAATGAAAAACAAGAGCTTTCTATGAGTCTACTATTAAGAAATATTGTATTCAAATCATTTATGCGTTTGGAACCGTAACACCATGGACTCCCTTTGTGTCCATAAACCCAAAACATTTGATATATATATATATATATATATATATATATATATATATATATATACATAAATGCTTCTGAACATTCACTTGCATCGGTATAAAATACATATTAATAATAAAAGCTTTTATTGGAAAAAAATGTAGCTTTATTTCTATAATATTGTGTTGAGACCATGAGTTGCCAATGCAAACATGTTTTTTTTTAATGATCAAAGTGAACTTTTAGAAAGAATCGGGACATTGTAATGTTACTGGGAATTTGGGTTTGAATGACCTGAGGAACATTTTACATTCTCCAAATACAACCAAATGACACAGGTAAAGTCAACATATTATTTCATTCAAATGATATTCCTAGCAGTGTGAGGGGGCTGTTGAAACAGCCTTTTAATCATCACTAAGGGAAATATGATTTACATATATAATTGCACAGTTCTAATACATAAAAACGAAACAAACGGTTAAACAATGATAATAGAAAATACAGATTTCCTTCATTGGATCATTTGACCTGAGTACTTTTAACATCCTGGCTGGTGTTACATGTGTAGAACATGAAAAGTTACCGTGAAGTCTCTGGGATTATGAGTCGTTCTATGTTCTCTATGTCCAAAGTCTAAATGGAAGAGATAACATATAGGGATATACTATAACAATATGTAATAACACACACACAGTCTGACATATAGATACTTTACAGGTGGTGTTGTGTGAAGGCCTCACCTGTCCACTTACACTATGTCGGGGAGGTCTCTGTCGTTGTGTGCGGCATTTCTACGTCACAGCCTGCAGCTCGTGGGACAGTACTGTGCGGGGTATCCCCCTGTGGGTTCATCGTTGCCATGGAAACGGCAACCTGCTCGGCTTGCGGGGCCACCGGCGGCCCCCCGGCTGCCCTCTGCGTACCGGTCGCGCGCGATGGTGCTCCGTTCCTCCGGAACGAGGTCCTGATGCCGCTGGACACACGGCTGGAGAGGCGCCTCACCGCGCCGCTCCACCCGCCCTGGTCCTTCTTCAGTAGCCCGACGTCATCCTCCAGCTCCGCCGGGGGGACCTCGATGTTCCCGGAGTACCAGAACACCCACCAGATGAGGCTGAGGAAGATCACGATGGCTCCCGCGTAGATGAGCAGATCGTAGAAGAACACGCTCACAAACACCCCGGTAAGAAGCACGAGCAGCCCCACAATGTCAAAGGCTACCGCGAGCCAGAAACAGCACACGCAGCGACCCAGGCCCCGGTACACCGGATCCATGTCAGCATACAGGAGGCCTGCGGGAGCCTTTGTGCCCTGGCATTGAGTTTCCGAGCGCGGTAAGGTGAGTCAGGTGAGGCGCTCAGCCCTGCTCAGGACAGGTAGTCACCACCAGGTGGGCGTGGTGTCCAAGGGGGAGGGGCTCAGCCCTGCTCAGGACAGGTAGTCACCACCAGGTGGGCGTGGTGTCCAAGGGAGAGCCCTACCTGGCCGGTGAGGGCTTTGTTCACCAGTGATAACAGCTGCTGTTTATTTAGCTCATTACAACAACAAGACCATTCAAAGTGCGCCACATGAAACCATTGAAGGCATCAACACATAATGCAAAAGTTAAGAAGATATCAAAACAATTAAGAACATTCATTTAAACATTAAAACAGTCATTACACATTCAAACATTAAGCTAAAACAAATGCAATAAGAAACAGATCAGAATCAGAACCTTTTATTGCCAAGTTTGTTTTCACATACAAGGAATTTGTCATGGTGGGGGGTGCAACAATATAATAACATTAACAACAATCAACACAGTGCAAGAAATACGAATATAAAGACACGTCAGAGCAATGACTCCAGAGCCAGAGCTCAATGCGCTCATGAAAGAATATACACATGCATATGGATATACACACTGTTACCACATTATGGTACATTGTATCAATACATGAACACAGACTAAGGATCAAATAACCATCTTATTTTTATTTCATACATTGTATATATTTGTATATTTTGTTGGTCCTCTAATCGGAATATCTGCGGTTAGATCTCGTCCAGTTATAAATGATCTTTTATTATGGACAATCAGCATTAATGATGCAGGTTAAAGGCTGTTTGGTATCGAGCGTATGCAGTGGCAGGTGTCAAAAATCCCAAAGACAACATTTACACATTTGTGGTTATGTTTGCATCAGTGTCTTGTTGAGTATTTCCTGTTGTGTTTGCATTCTGCTCACAGACAGATGGATGTGCTGCAGGTCAGATCAGGTCAGATCCGCTGGTCTGTGTGTTCGTGGGGGTGTTTGGGACGTCTGCACTGGCGGCCATGTTGATCTGAGAATAATCAGAGATGGATATGTCCAGTAGTGTTTCTCTGCCTCAGTAATCCGGTTCTAAAGGATTTACAGAGCCCACCAGCAGCCACAGCGGCTTATGTAGAAGATGACAAATTAATAAATAAAGGAAAGCGACAGCCAACGAGGATACAATGAGACAGATGGGCTGCAGAAAATGACCCGCATGGGACGGCCTGTGTGACAGATTGGTTAAATGAAAGAGAAAATGAACACAGGAGATATGAGTTTTCCCCCCAGAAGGTCTACAAACAGGGTTCTCAACCTTTGGTGACTTAAGGTCCACTTCTGATTGTTAAAAATGTCCAGGGACCACCTTCCCAAATAATAAAAAATAAAAACAACATAAAAAGGAGCAAAAATAAACTGTAAACATGTGTTACGTGTTATAATAAATATTCTGCCGACACTCACATCCATGCCCTGGCCAGCTAGTCTACAACCTCACTTTAAGACCTGCATGGTCTTCATATGGAGAGGTCCTCGTTTACACACCCTGCACAACAGTACGAGTGTTTAACACATCAAAGGTTATTAGCTCCTTTAAAGTGGGTTTATTGCGTGTTTCCGCCCATTTGGTCAAAAGCAGTTACACTATACCTAAAGGTGCATTGGCTAGTTTGGGTTGCAGACCTCTGGTCCACTGGCTAAACCGTACCGGTTGTCATTGATTTAAGTTAACCGTGTTCCTGGTTGTGTTCCTGTGGTACATGTAAGAGGTGCACATGGCTCTTGAATCTATTCTATTGTCAAAACAAATAAAGATAAGAGTAAGAGTAGTAGTCTGAACTGTTTTTCCCAGTTTGACAGTAAAGAGTGACAAGGGTTGCAGTAACACAGGGCTGTGACATCACAAGTACAACGACTGAAAAGACTTGTCACTCTGGTCTCACTATGAATCACACAAACAATAACGGCTTTGAGACACCAGTTCCTGACTTGTTAAGATGCAATGGTGTAAGTAAATCAGCTTCAGCTTCCAGGGTGACTGCAAACAAACAAAAGGCTCATTCTATTTCTATTCTATAGGCCGAGAGACTAATTCATTAATGATGTCCTGGAAAACTCTTTTCAGATAAATGTGAGGATGAAGTATTCCTTTTTTAAAAACAGAGCTTCTCAGCACATTGAAAGTTGACATTTAGGAGACACAAGAGTCCTTCATGTTGGGACACACTGTTGACACAATAGAACAGAACAGTCAGCTAAATAAAGACTAAGGAACAAATCTAAATACTTATTTTGTAAAATGTTTTTCATGCTTGATGACCTCAGTATTTCTAAAATGCTACGGACCCAGACTGATTAGCTCGATGTCAGACTGCATGATGAATGAGGCCAAATGGTTAAGAACGCTTTCTGAAGCTGAGACATCCCGACTGTTCTCCCATAGGGGTCAAGCTCCAAAACAACTAGATCCTACACTCCCACAAAGTGTGACCTCATCACTTTGTGCTTTCAAAGCAGATGGTTACTGGTTCCCAGAGTTCCCCATCAGTGGTGTCTGTGCTCCACCTGGTCCCCCTTGCCATGGTGGACCTCAGTGAGTAGCTAGTGCTCCAGGCTCTGTTTGAGCACGGGGATCCAGACCAGGCCGGTGACCAGGAACATCAGACCCACAGAGAGGAACAGAGGCCCCAGCAGGTAGGGGACATTGCCCACCTGGGTGAAGGAGAGCAGGGACAAGGCGGTGCCCGATACGAACAGCAGCGTACCAACACTGATGGCCACGATGGGCTTAAAGTAGAGGAGCCAGCAGGATGGAACCAGACCGCCCTGACAGCAAGGCCACTTCCTGTCTAGGAGAAGGTTGAGAGGTGTGGCGGCTTCAGTATCCTCTCCATCCATGGTTGTTATGGGGACTGATGTGGAGAGTATGGTCACACTGGGGGACACTGCAGAGACTAGATGGTCACAGGTCAGAAAGTCCAATACTACACACCGCATTCTGGCATTATTGTACATTTGGATTATTGTCCACAAATCCCATGAAAAGATTACACCAATACTCTCTGATGTCCCTGCCCTCTTTGTGTCACAGTCCGGAACCCATCGGTTGCTACTGAAGATGTCAGTGTTTGCACTTGTAGCTCAGGTGTTGGTAATGGAATAAATAATGCCTGAATTCCATTTAGCTGCCTCAGTTTCAGGGCATGTTCATGTGGTCACGACTTGCTGGTCCACGTGATTAGAACAGCCGTTGTTAATGTTATGTGAGCACCTTCTTCCACACGTCGCTAGTCAGAAGATCTGTAAAGCTCTAGAAGAAAGAGGTCAGCTGTCTCAGGCTCTCATTACGTGTGATTGCTGGTTTATGATCTTTTCATGGGATTTGTGGTAAATAATAACAATATAGAATAATGGCAGGTATAGTATAATAAAAAACCCTGACATTTTATTAGTTTTCAATTCCAAAAACATGCGAGAAGCCTGAGCTTCAGCGTAGAAACCAGACGCAGATTCAGCTGGAACAACAACATCTTCTCAGTCGGACAGTTGAATAGATCCATCGTGAGGATTCATGTGAAGCATCATATCATCAGCTACATCAGATATAGACAAGTATGAAATGACAGAAATGTTCATCTTACCTAAAGCCCATCTGTCTCCCTGCTGGACCACCGCTGCCCAACTGCCCCCACATCCAGGCTCACAGCATCACCGTAAACCTACTGCACTGCTCAGTGCACGAGGATTAGTGACTCTCATAAAACCAGGAAAATAAAACCATCATGAAAATGTGTGCATCCTTTAAGTTAAAGTAGCAATAAAACAATCTAGACATATTTAGTAAAAAGCTGCATTGAAAATCCTACTTCAAATGATCAAAAGTAAAAATACTTTAATCTTGAACGTGTCGCACCAAATGAGCAGTTTTCAAATGTTACGTTTTTTTTGTTCAATCTTAACTGCAAAAGTACTGTAATTAATAATTGAGCAGCCAGACAAATTAGGTTGAGTAATACATTCATTATTTCCATCTGAAATGCAATAAAGTATATGATGGCTAACTCAGGTACCTTAACGAAAATATAACTTCAGCAATTTCAAGAACACAGATGTAGAACAAAGTCATAATAAAGTTATGAAAAAAAAAAAAAAAAGAAACCGGCACAACTGGCCAACAAAGAGAAAACACACAAAAGAAAGAGAAGTCATTGTTTTGAGAAAAAAGGTATTTTACTGAAACCGGATTTCTAAAAATGGGTATGTACTGTAATTTGACCACTACACCATTTGAGCTAAACCTAATGGAAAGAAATACATAATATACAACAGTGCTATAATAATAATAATAATAAACAACAGCTGATGGTTTCCCTTGCTCAGTGCTACCAGTCAGCAGTTACATGTTATGTGGAATGTTGCTCAGCTTTATGCCATAACAATACTGATCTAGTTCATGGCTTGTACATGTGGGTTACATTGTACAAACCAGCGTCAGTGCCCTCTGGTGGACAAACCACTTCATAGTGAAGCAGCTGATTCAACAGATCAGGTCAACTCACTGAACAATCTGCTTTGAAATACTGTTAATAACTATTCTATAAAAGCAATCTTCAAACAGTATTCTACCAAAACAATCATTCACCAACATATGGCATAACAATGTTTAAATCGGTGTATTGTGAACTCTGTAAAACCACAACTGTAGCATGAATGGAATATTATAGCAGCCACTGGACTGTGCTCTGAAAATGAAAACACTTTGTTGTCCCAATTTATCATTTTATTGTCATAGTTGTTTGCTATAATAACAGTTGAACACGCTCAAGCACACTGCCAGAACGCCACGAGAAACCAAAAACTGGGTCAAAGAAAAGGGAGAAATGTACACCCAAGATAAACATTTTGGTTTCAACTGGTTAAGTTCTTCAAACCATTTCTTTTGCAATTTACGTCTGAAAATCATCCTTTATAATCCAAGCAGGATCCTGGTCCACATCCGTTTACAGATATAAATTCCTCCATTTGTCATTGATGAAAGCAAGAAAAAGATAGAAGAAAAAACCCTCATGTAATGCTGAGCAGACCAGAGTAGGGAGGTGGTGGAGGAGGGCTAACCCAGAATGGCATAGCTGAGCTCTCAATATGAGAAAGCTGACTCGTGTGGACTTCATCTTGTGTCATTTGCTTAAAAACGGGTTCTTTTTCACATGAGTTCTTTTCTGAAGCTGGTCTTCAGCACGCAGAAGGGGGGCGTGACAGGGAGGCGTCGTCGCAGCCGCCAACTATGTGGCCGGGTTATGACCGAGCTCCGCCCATTCCTTCTCACTAGGACTCAGGCAGCTGTCCTCTTCAGTCCCGCTCAGCGACCAGCTTCAGCACCTTGCCGATGGCGATGGTCTTACCTGAGACACAAACAGAACTGTCACATTTGGGTCTCAGCCTCAAATCCCTTTGAAACTCATCACATTCACAAGTAACTATTAGACGAAAATAATTCCAACTCAAACATATCCAAATCACTTTCTGGTGGCTGAGACGGCAGACCATAATGTTCACAGCCTGTAGCTCCATGAGGCCGAGACGAGTGCATTGATATCACGGTATAGATCCACAGGATATATAGCTCTGGTATGGCTTCATTTGAACCCATGACAAATCTAAAAGTTATTCCCTTACTAGTTATTGTCATGTTTAGTAATTATTTATGTGCCGGCCACAGCATATTTACACTATAACTATTGAGCATCCTGTGCGCAAAACACAAATCTAAATAAGCTAAACTCTGTATTTGTTTTTTGTAGACATACATTTATTTATAAAAAATACATATTTGTGTGAGCATTATAAATATATTACTTTTGTATATGTGGATTTTGTTTACATTTATATATGGTGACTATTTTTGTTAATTGAAAATAAGTGTGAAGAAAGACACTAAATCCCTAAATACATTTGTGAACCCTTCTGTAGGCAATCATTAATATTGAACATGTTCTAATAATGACAGCAATATAATGATTAAAGCTAAAACAATTACTCCATTCATGGACAAGACATAAATGATGATTCCCTGATATTTGAGGTCATTTATGTTCTTGCAATGTTTCTGAATGGCGGTCCAACAACAAGATATTCAGAGACATCACACTGGGCGCATAGTTTCTCCCCAGTCTTTCTTTCACCATTCAGACTAAATGTTTAATCTAAAACACAATTCATCAATGAATTGATCATTAAAGCTACCTTCGTCCCGTAAGGTGAACCGTCCCATCTGAGGAAAGTCTTTAAAGGTCTCGAGGCAAATGGTTCCTGCCGTGCGCAGACGGGCGATGCAGACCTGGTCTTGTTTGACGAATCGTGGCCGTGTCTTACTCTTGTCTCCGGTCTTCTTGTCTACCAGACAGATTAAGGCCTGCCGACGGAAGAAATCAAGATCAGCACGTCCACAGGTGTCACTTATCCACCTCTAAAACTAAATCATTATTCCAATCACTGGTGGGACACTGTCTTTCTGTAACAGGGGAACAGTTAGGTTAGCATTAGCTCTTACTGTAATTTGCACTTCTTCAATGCAGGTGTGAATGTGAAGGACTGCGTTGTAACCTGGACAGATGATGGATTTGTGTTCGATGATGACGATCTGAGAGGAAAAGAATGACAGTGGTTCTGAGCAGGTACAAAAACAGACATTGTGTCACTTTAATTAACACTCCCACTACTCTGGTCCCACTGGTGCGTTTGCACAAAAGGCATCCAGACAGTGGTAATGGGGGAGGGATGGACCACAACATGAGCAGCTTGCTGTATTCCTCCAATCAGGAAATGATCCCTCAGTAGTTTCCCACCCATTAACACTGTCCCATACGTTGGTTGGAACACCTGGACCAGGTGCACTGCTGCTGAGCGACAGTCAGCTGTGGCTCTGGGATTGTGGCATGGAGCCACTGGGCGACACTGACCTGGGCGTCGAATGTGCGCCCGGAGTGGCAGAGGTTCTCAGCATTACACAGGATGAAGCCCGGCAGGATCTCCTCTTCCTCAATACCCTTGAGCCGCAGCTTGAGGTTTTCACCCGGCTGGGCATCATCCGTCTCCACATCGTCTGACAGGAGACTCAACAACTCCACCACATGCTGCATGAGGACCGGTAGACAAACATGGAGGGGGAAGACAAAGAACAATATTTTAAAAACTAGGGCAAACTTGACAAAACTACATTGACAAAAACACAACATGCTACATTGTATTTAGTAGTGTTGTGGATGGACTCAGGTTCTAGTTGTGACATTTTAGTGCCAAGTATTGAATTCTACATATTGTATTATAAATATGCATGGTTCAGATCTGGAGCCCGGTGACGAAGAGCCGAGTCTCATGGTGCAATGTCACTCGTACTTTTTGCTTGCTCGTTTTTTTCCATCCTTTTGGTTCCAGCTGGTGGAAGAAAGGGCTTGTGGGATATCTTACCCGGTTTGGCATCATGACCAGCTGCTGTGCTTTAAAGATGCAGCCCGACTCCAGTTTGCCCAGAATCACAGTGCCCATGTCCTGATGAGACAGATGGATGGTGTGTTACAGCAGGGTAGAGAAGCAATCCAGATTTAACATCAGAAATCATGAACCAGCAGCAAAAGCTTAAACATTAACAGTGTAAACCTCTTTCATGCAATTGGGTCAAAATTTAGTGTTTAAGTTCCCATGTGTAAACCTTTGGGATGCAGACTTCCACATTGCACATACAGAAAGCAGCTGTCTGATAACAACCTTTCATGAGCTTCCTTGTAAATGTATGAATCAAGCAGGGGGTTAAACATCTTATTCCCCTACCACTATATTAGGGTGGCGGCCTGCCCCCCTGAAATCTCCCTCCGCCGCCCTGATCACAACAGAAGTAATGTACGGTTCCCTTTCCTAAAGAATAGGTCTTTGTTCTTTTATTAAACTAAACATATGTTATTGATCGTATCTAGATAGATACTTTTTTTTAATCCCCAAGGGGAAATTTGGTGAGAGAAGTAACACAACGGCATGTCACTTCTGTCTCTACGTGGTCGCGTTAACACTTCTCCTCGGGGTCTCGGTATCGCGTGCGGCGGAGTTCCGCCCCGATGCGCGCACATATAGGTGAGCGCATTCTCACCAGCCGGCAGAGAGCAAAGAATATGTTGCGTGAAAAGCAAACCGATATGTGTTTTTGAAACGCTCCCAAGGTGGTGAAAACGGGACAAGTAGAACTCGGAGTAGCTCTCTGCTCCGGGTTCAAGTGCAGAAACGAGCCAAAGTGCTGCTGTATAATAATACTGTCAGAACTGTGCTCACATTATGAGGAGTTTGGTGTCATGTACCCAACAATGAGCCTGCTGGCCTCCATTGCCCTGACAGTCCCGGTCAGCTGTGTAAACCTCTCTACCATGAACAGGGTAAAACATACTTTTCACAATGGGATTTGGTGCTATCAGCTATCACTTTTAAAGCCTAACAGTTCATGTATTTGCAGGTCAAGATAAACATCTGCAACAGGCTGCGAGGAGACCATCTTGCAGTCTGTCTGTGGATCTCAATAAATGGGTCAGACGTTTCTGACTTCCCATATCGAGAGGCTCTGGAAATGTTCTTTCAAAAGCCCCAAAAAATACACTGCAGTGACAAAATGTGCACACTTTGTGGTTGTCATTAAAATAAATGAACACCATGTTCCCTTTAAGTGTTGTGTCGGTGCCACCCCCTGAAGCTGTAAATCTAGGGGTAACAGTGCTTACCTTGTATTTGTCTACGATGGGCAATCTGACAGGGCCATCACTTGATCTTTTGAAATTTGGCAAACTGTCCAAGTGTGAAATGAATGGTAACCCTCTGAAATCACATCAACAGGACAGCAGTTAGCAGACATGGATGAACCATCTACACAGTAACCATGGAGACCGCAGAGAGGTGATGAGGAAGTTGAAGGACGTACGAGTACCAGGAGCACATGTCAGTGGGCTCCTTCAGGTTGGCTCCTGTCAGTCCGGAGCACGGCATGAAGTAAATGTCTTTCTTCGGGTTGAAGCCCACCTTCTTCAAAAATGGCACGAGTTTCTCCTTACACTCTTCATACCTGAGGGTTCAACCACAGGAAGGATGAATAATACAGCAGCAGCCCTTTCATGTGTATAGAGGACATACCTGAATCCTAAGCATCAGTGTTAACATCGTATGGACACTTGCATACATAAAAGGAGACAAAATATTAGAACACCTCTCAATGAAATGCAAAACCACTACCAACAGAGAATACTTTAAATGATGTTAAAAACACAGGGTTTTGGACGACATACAAATTGATTTGTAATTCAGTTTGAGCAGAGTAACATCTGGTATATTTACTTATTTATATTCTACAGATGTTTGATCACTTTGATCTACCCACCTCTCCAGGCTCCAGTTGACTGTTGGGTCATCCATTTTATTCACCAGAACTATCAGGTGCTTGACGCCAGCTGTTTTGGCCAACATGGCGTGCTCTCGCGTCTGTCCGCCCTTTTCAAAACCAGTTTCAAACTCGCCTTTCCTGGCAGAGATCACCTGGGAGGCCACACAGTCAGTCAGTGGTTTTGTCTACAAGTGCTACAGAAAAACAGGAGGGATTCCTTGCAAAAATGATATAGCTATAGCTGCATGTGTTTTCAATGGCTGGGAGATGCATGGGAACCCTGCTGGAGCGGGGGCTTTATGTTTAAACATCTTGACCTTCTGGCAATAAAAATAAAAAATAATGTGTTTCAACTATTGAAAGCACATTTTTTATGGTTTAATTTCGTCTCCATGGTGGGGAGAAGTTATGTAGATGCACATTTTTGGGCTGTACCCCTCTTTGAAGATTCGTTCATAACATTCACAATCCAATTCTAGAATAATCAAATGCTGCACTTCAGCTTGACAGACATTGAAAGCATCACTCCAAAACACCAATAGAAGCTTTAAATGGAACAAAAAAAACGACATTCAGTAAATTCAGCCCTCGCTGAATAAAATTAGTTTCCAAAACTACTGGGCCTCCAAAGCCTACTAGTGAAGTTGTGATCTGATGTTCCACAATGCTAATTCTTTGAACTCACCAAAACAGCCAGGTCTGCTTGTGATGCACCTCCGATCATGTTGGGCACAAAGCTTTTGTGGCCTGGAGCGTCCAAGATGGTAAAGTGCTTTTTGTCTGTCTCAAAGTAAGCTCGGCCCACCTCCACCGTCTTGCCTTTGTCCCTCTCCTCTTGGTTGGTGTCTAAAGCCCAAGACAGATACCTGGGGGACACAATTCATTTTCTAGGCATGATTGTTACAATGAAATCTGAGATGGTTTCTCAGGGTTGCATTTACACCATTACTGATATATCTATCAAATACACGTTGATGATTTAAGCAAATACTGGCCAACCTAATTAAAAACAGCCACACATGGCTCCTGACTATATTAACAAAGAGTCAAATTGCACAACTATTTCCAGTTGGCCATCACATTTGAATTGAGTCAGCAGAGAGCAGCTTTCCATGTTCTAGATTCACAGCGGTGTTCCCACTCACCAGGTTTCCCGGTTCTTTTCCTTGGCTTCTCTCTCGTACTTCTCTAAGGTTCTTTTGTCTACCATGCCTGTTAGATACCTATGAAGGAGGATGGAACAACATAAATGTACAAAGCCTGATGTGGGGAATGCCATTTCAATCATCACAAGAAAGGTAATGAGAGACTGCAACTCACATGATTTGTCCGCCAATAGTGGATTTTCCAGCATCTGGAAAAGAACACAGACTTGGTTTAGAACAGACCAAACAGTGATATTACATATCGTTGCCATCCAAAATCCCAGGGTTTTAAATAATTCAACTCCGCAGGGTCAAAGTTGGTATTGCATTTTCACATTATTAGCTAAAATTGAGTTTTTGACCATAAAATGCCACGCTACTGGTTTGTTGCGGTCACATGGTATTTGAATTGAGTGTTTTAATAACCACTATAGATAAAAGGTAAACGGATAACATTTGGAATCAACAGTTTACGCAAACTTCAGGACGGTTGAAATTATTTCTGGTGATGCTTTTAGGAAAAAGGTTAGTCTTGCTGTTGATTATAGTAAACGTAAAAGAGTAAATATTAATGAGTAAAAATCATAAATCTGCTGCCCTTGCTGTTAATTTGATCATTCAATAAATGGCAATAGACACAAAGACAGGTGTTTCCACTGACCTACGTGTCCGATGAACACGACATTGATGTGTTCTTTCTTGGGGGCATCTGGCTGCGTAGCTGGAACCTTGGGCGCTGGCGTTTCCTCTTCCTCCTCCATCATCTCCGGAGCCGTCTCCTCCGTAGTTGCTGCCATCGATGGTTCCCGGTCCCCACGAGGCCCGCCTCCCGGCTCCTTCTCATTTGGCTCGGCCTCTATTTGGTCCCACGGCTCCTCTGTGGTCAGCTCAGAGTCACCGTTTTCCACTGGAGCTGCACGGCCACAGACAGTCCACATCAACCAGGCCTTTACCTTTGACAAACTACTTAACAGGGTGACATATACAGAGAGCTCCTTTTTTTCACTTCTTCATTCACCACGACTTATTCAAGGAGGTGCATATCAATGATAAGCAGCATATTTAAGTGTTCATATGTTTAAGCTGTTTTTAATCACAAGAGACCTTGTTTATAGATCCTTGGCTGCTGCGATTATTCGCCATGATAGATGACGTTGACGATAAACAGGAGTCAACATCAATATTTTAAACAGCCGTGCGTTTTGTTGATGCAATACTGCAGCGGGAGCAGCAGGCTACCTGTTCATGTGTATGTGCTGCAGTGACATAACGCTGATTAAAAATGGGCCACTTTCCCATTAAGAAAACTTTTCGGCTACAATCTGCTTATTCTACGGAGAACGTTGGTGCCAGTGTATGTGTTCGTAGGCGTTGCTGGGACCTTATTTGAAAATTACATTTCTGCCATTATTATAAGTACATAAAAACATCAGACAATGTTTGAATAACTGTTGTATATCTCATAATACATGCAAGTTACAAGAAACAGGGACTATTAGGGCTTCAACAACTAATCCATTTAATTTGGTAATTTGGGTCTACGTTATGATGAACACAATTGTGGGGCGGTAAGCCAATGCTGTGGCTTTTGTAGCTTACGTGATGAATTACAAGAAATGCCATCTCTGGAGTAAACATTTGAAAAAAGGCAGAAGTAGGAACTAATGCCACAGCGGAGAGGAGCAGAGGCTAACACGCCATGACACACTCCAATATTAAAACAACCTTAACAGACAGAAATAGTTTTCTTTAAATGAAACTTCTTGCTGCAGTACTGACTGAAATAATAATACTGCCTAATTTTTCATTTGGTGTTTATCATTTTGGAGTAGCCAGTTTAAATATATCATCAAGTATTTCTCATGCAATTTTAACCCAATCAAGAACAGATTCATGAATTATGTTTCACTCAATGCATCTGTCAGCCTTCACATAGCAATTACATGGAAGCAGACCGCATGAGCAGCGATAGCCACCATATGAAGAAATGTGTAGCAGCATCAACCGTGAACGAGAGAAGAAGCCACCAACTGTAGTCTATTCCAAAGACTGGTCTTAGCAGTTTGGACGTCGCCGCCTAAGATTTTACAAGTTTCCTTTGTTGACAGTTTCCATGTTTTTCATTCCTGTTCATCTGGTTCTTTGTCAGTTGAATCAATTTGCACATTAGTTTGTGCTGCTGACTGGCAGTGGGTGAAACATCAACTGAATGTGCTTTGCCATTGTTTCTAAAAGACTTGATTTGATCATTATATTACTGGGCTCTCTAAGAAGGCGGTGTGCTTGGATGGACACAAAAGTGCCATTTCTTAAAGATGATATCAATGTTTTCACTTTGCATCGATGATATCAGATTGTTGTTGCACTTCTACTTCCTATAGGAACATCTTGGACTCTATTAGCTGACTGTGTGCACAAAGTATTCACAAACTGCATTTAAAAAGGACATGAACAATGTTCATGTTTTGATCAGATCATAAGAAAAGAGCTATTGGGATGTAATAGTTTGCCTTTCTGTATGTTTGGCTGGAGATGTACTATCAAAGACGACAAAAAGAGGGCAAGCAGTTCAGTTAGTAAGAATACACCTATTCTTTTAGAATCTTCCAACCACTCAAAGCGCTTTAACACTGTAATCATTCACCCATTCATACACTGCTGACAGGGGCTACCATCCAAGGTGCCACCTGCCCATCAGAACTAACCAACATTTATATCCATCCATCTGTGTGTCCGCTCTAGTCACCTGGTTAGAAATGCGCCTGGTGTCATATGCGATGAAGTCAGGTCGAAGGATAGTCATGGTTTGGCATCGTTTATACCATTAGTATCTTAACATGCATTTTGTTGCACTCCCTCATATGTCTCACTCTGAAACACACAACCAGCGAGCGACAAACACTTAACCTTCCTCTCTGTAACATTAGTTGTCTCAAAAAGGCAACCATAAGTTATTACCGAACAAAATACCCACACCAAAATTGTTGGCGTTTAGCCTTAAAAAAAAAAACCAAAACAGTCACTACCATCAAAAACTGCCAATCAAAGCTTTGAATGCAAAAAATAAAGATATTAGATTCAGCCCCATCTGATGGCCAATCCAGTCAACCATGAGAAAAACGGTCTGACTGCTGAACCCAAACGCTATTTCGAAAAGAGGTGGTAGTAAAGAACACAACAGGGTTTATGTGATACATGTAGGGACACCCCTCACAAACATTCACCGTGTTATCCATCCAATTGCTGCAAATAACTTAGACCTGCTTCACCCAAACCGTCAGTCAGACATACCAGTCTCTGCTCAATCTAACGAGCAGGATTTACTCTTCTGGGTCAGTGAATGTAAGAAGTTAAACAAGAATTGGCTATATTATGAATGCACTACACAAGATTATAATGTACAGCCAGGCGGCTAAAAAGTGAAGTCAATGCTTGAGCTTACATTTTTTCTAAATGCTGTCAGGGGGCAGCTCTTTGGGTTGTATAGAATTCAATGAGAAAATGACTACTTATCTCTTAATTTATTCCCTCAGTAAACATTGTAAACATGAGTTTATGGTCTCAATCTCTAGTTTCAAGTCTTCTGCAATACAGCATGATGTTCATTTAGTAAATGATGGTCCATTTAGAGTCAAACAGACCATAAAGCAGGGTATTCTTTAGGGCGGGGCTACAAGGTGATCGCCATTGTCCGGTCTGGGTATGTACATGTTTTCTTCTAAAAACCTTTAAATCTTTCCTTGTGCTTTCTGTTCATGAAAGTTAATTGTGACAAGTTAGTTGTTGAAAAAATTCTAATCCAGCGTTTAGTTGTAAAAATGATACAATGAGCACCTATCTCCTCTTCTCTCTACTTATGGATGAATTTACATCTCTCCATTGCACCTTATTAACTCTGCTTCCTCCCCGGAGTCGTTGTGACTTCACGTCTCATAGGGTCCATTGGACCTGGAGGTGTCTGATGCCTGTGAGCCGGCCTCCCGCGTTGGCCCTGCTTTTGCACCCTGCCCCCCCCCCCCCCCCCCCTCCTCTCTACCTCCTTCTGTTTCATGGATTGGAGTTCCATTCATACATTGTCATATTCATGTAATGTGTTTATGTAACTTTGTAAATGCTGTTCATTCTGTACACATGACATCTATTGCTTCTATCCATCCGGGGAGAGGGATCCTCCTCTGTTGCTCTCCTGAAGGTTTCTTCCCTTTTTTCCCTGTCAAAGGTTATTTTTGGGGAGTTTTTCCTGATTCGATGTGAGGTCCTGGGACAGGGATGTCGTATGTGTACAGATTGTAAAGCCCTCTGAGGCAAATTTGTAATTTGTGATATTGGGCTATACAAAATAAACTGAATTGAAAAACAATATGGCAACAGCCATTAAAACAGCAGTTCACAAACTAGTGTGGTTCTTGCGACAGATCTAAATAACATTCAATCAGTTCACATTTCAAATGATTTTGAATAGTGGACTCACTGCATGATTCTCTAAAACATTTCTGAACATTAAGTGGCGTTATCTCCCACTGAAATATGGCCATGTCTGTTTTAAGTGATAAGTAAACACTGATGTCACAGCCTGGGTCAAAACAAAAGACTAACTGATCCTTATCTACAACTAAACTCACTTTTCAGTTAGTTTGTGGTCAAACACTTTGAACTCTTGTTAGTAATCTGCAAAAGGCACCCTGTGGCAGATGTAGACTGCTAAAAGACTACAGAATGTAGGAATTTATCTTTTAGGCAAATAGGACATCAGCAATTAGGTCTCTGAAACTCATGATGAAAGAGCCACTAAAGGCTTTGTCACTCCAATCCGTTGTTCATTGTAGGCCTGCACATGTCAGGACAATGAGGCGAGCAGTAGCAGCATGTATGTGACACAATGTACAGAGGAAAATGTAACACACAAACACATACCGGCACTTTCTGACGCCTCCATGGTGGATATCTTTTCAACAGCAACTAAAATAGAAACAACGGTTAGGTTAATGTTTTAAGTTCATTTGAAAGGAGCCTGACCTCTTCCTCCTTCCGTTTCATGGATAGTGGAAATCTGGATCATGGTCCATGCCTAATAATTATTCATACATTTCTGTCATATTCATTGAATGTGTTTATGTAACTCTGTTTGTTCTGTACACATGACATCTACTGCTTCCATCCATCCGGGAGAGGGATCCTCCTCTGTTGCTCTCTCTTTCTTCACTTTTTTACCCTGTGAAAGGTTATTTTTGGAGAGTTTTTCCTGATCCGATGTGAGGTCCTGGGACAGGGATGTTGTATGTGTACAGATTGTAAAGTCCTCTGTAGCAAATCTGTTATTTGTGATTCTGGGCTATACAAAATAAACAGAATTCAATTCAACCCGTTAAATTTGGAGGACTACAGTTTTTCATGTCAAGCACCTCCACATGTTGGAGCACAAACTTCCATTTGGTAATATTGTCCATGTGTAGTGTCTGAGACAACAGTAGAAGGATCTGAAATTACTGACACTGAAAATAAGTAATAGCCAAATACAAACGTTTGCCGACGAGGACTGCTGTTTAATGACATCATTCAGTCTGGTCCAGGTCTCCACACGGTTTCCAGTGACACGTTTTGTTTCACTGCTGACCAGCAATGCGTCAGAACATCCACGTCATACTAACCACTTACATTCCCCACAAAACTATTTCCAACGAGGAGCTTAGCTTGAAGTTAGGCTTTTTTACAATAACATTGGTGTTTGCCATAAGGACCTCTTGCTCCCTATTTAACCCTAGTTTTAAAAAGGCATCGACTTCCCACTGAGCGTCTCACCACACCAGCTAACCAACATGCTAGCTAGCTGGTTAGGTGTAACAAGCTAATGCCGGCTGGGTTGATGACTTTCAGACAGTTATCAACACGCCATGAGGCCGCTCTCCAGTCCAACGCCCGAGCAGCATTAACGGGTTGTAGTTAAAAGTTCCAGTACGAGGCACACCACCTCAATGACTGGGACGCCAAACACCCTGCAGCTAACTAGTTAGCTAGTTTGTAGCGCTTCAAGGAACGCGTGTCAGTACGGCGGCTAGCAAGCTAGTAACTAGCCAGCCCGGGCTCCTGCTAGCAGCTAGCTAGCTAGCTAAAGTAGCTCCAAAACGTGAGCAGGAACTTACCAACAGAATCCTCACTTTCCGAATGTGCGTTCCCGGTAAAAGTCGGAACAAACTCAGCGGCGTTCACATTGGGCACAAAGGGTTTGGCGTTCACATTTAGGGACAGGAGCGCGGAATCAAGTTGTCCGTCGATTGTGGCCTCCACATCGTCCTCTTGTTCCCATGAATCAGGGGCAGTGTCTCTCGGGTCCATCGTGGGTCTTGTATTTTCACTTTTGTGAGATTTCGGCAACGCAATTCTTGGTCTCCGTAAGTGTCCGCCTGAACCCCGATGTTAAGGTCGCCCCGTGGAGTCAGTCAGAGCGTCCCAACTCGAAGTGGAACGTTTGCTCTCCGATTCAGGTGAACTAAAGCAGCCGGTTTCTAACGGTAAGAAGCCAGAGAGGATATTCGACTCAGCACTCCCAGAGACAGTCCGCGTGAGCTAAGGCAGTTGACGTAACACATGCGGTGAGCTCTGGGATATGAAGTCATATTCAAAAGCGGGAAAGGTTGAATTGAAAGAGTCCCGAGGGCAAGAAAACTACATTCTCCAAAGGCCAGTTAAAGTCAGTTACGACATGTTTCTGACCTTTTCAACTGCAGATTCGATTCATTTTATTGGCGCAAATGGAGATGGACTTTTATATTACCCAGTAATACAACATACTTGACGCTCTAATATAATGTGCATTGATTTGTTTGGAAAGATCATTCCATTTTAAATTTAAAAAATAACCTCCTACATAGACTATGATTAGCCACATCCCTCATATAAATTTGTTGAGCTGATTTACTGATTGTAACGTTATAAATTAAAACATGTACCTTTACTCAAAGTAATGAGGGCAATTATGACAATACAACAGCGACCTACTGGGTTCACTATTTAATACAAACAATGTTTGGTTTTGCAACACACCAGCCTCTATCTCTGTTAATTATACTGTATGAAGGTATTCTCTTTCAATTCCTTTTTTTATTTAATCTAGTAATGCATTTCACTTCTAGCCATAAGAGATGTATCACAGCTTTGCAATCATGCATATAAACTACACTGAGAAAATCTAAATTAATCAATTAATATATCTATTCAATGTCCTCAGTCGACATTAATGCAATAAGTCCTCTGGGACAATCATGTCTGAGAGAATAAACTGAAACACATGTACTTGAACACACTACGTGACATATCTCAGAATATTTTGTGGATATGTCCTCAGGCATTAATGCAGTCCAACCATTAAATTACCAGTTCAACAAGAAAAAGATGCCCCTGAATGCATAAACCTCTCCAATAAAAGGACACAACTAGTCAACTTTTCTTTTAAATGAGCAGTATATTGCAAGGGTTCAAAGAATCTCGAGCTACCTTGTGCTTAGAAGAAGAAGCTCTGAAGCCAGAGATATATAATAATCATTATTTAATCATAACAAACAAGAGTCATCAGTATACATACATGGTCCAGGCCCGGACGCGCTCACATGGCTTCGCTTCCACAGTCTCCTGACTTAGCCAGCAGTTTCTGTCTGGCGTCACCACGTAAGAGACCAAATTCACGTCTCACAATTAGTTTTATTCGCAGTCCATTCGCTGAGCTAAACTCCCATTGGTTAGTGGAGGTATTCATGCAAATACCTTTCAGAGACACAGCATGCTACGCTGACCAGCGAATAAGACATAAGGTTCACACCTGAGGGTTAGTTCCATTGGCCACTTCAAAGAATGCCTCAAATCGATAAACTAGCGGGGGTCAAAGCTCACACTTCCGGTCAAGGACAGGAAGTTCCCCTTCAGAATAAAACCCTATTATCCTGCCTTCAGAATAAAAGCAACATCTCAGGTTTTAATCGGCATCCATTTTAACTATTGTCTAAACAATAAAACATCCATTCATTCTCATGCATCATACAATTAATCATTACATTTGTCATTAACAAACAGAATAATAAAACAGTGATCCTCTCTTATGCTTCATAATACATTCCTCAGAATATTCCTCAAATTAATGATCATATCTTTCTTTATGTATTAATTTAAAACATAACCTCTCTTATCTACATGTGCAAGTGTATATAAAATCCACTACAACCTAACAATATAAAGACTGATGTTATTGTTATATGATATTACATTATATGATAATGGTTAGTTTGCTTTATAGTTTTATATGGTTTGACTGAGCTATTTTTATATACTATGACTTTTAACAACATATATATTCTTTGACTTTTTTTACAACTTTAGAGTGAGCGCGCACACACTGTGGTGTTCTCTCAAAGCCCTTGAAGTTTCTCACGAAGGTAAATGGTTTGTAACATTTGATCACGTGTGGCTTCCAATTCGAAGTTGTTTTGGCAACCTGCGGCAGCACAACAAGCTCTGAAGACAACACTAACGTATTATGACTTCATAAAGTGTTCTCGTGAACACGCTAGCAAGCAGTTGCCTGTTTACACATCCAGTCGACAAAATTATCATTGAGTGCAATAGTAATTGTGTTAATATGTATTATTGTTTGATCATTGTTATTTGTATTGGTTTAACTGCTGCTTTATTTGCTTTTGTTGAAGTCGTAACAGCCTCAGATTGCACAGAACAGACATTCGTAGATGTAGTTTGTCACATGTGCTACAAGGTCTTAAAACACATGAATGCACTCAGCCCTCTTTCATTTTGTCTGAAATGTGCTTTTTGTTATTTATGCCAACAATATTTTTTCTTGTTAGCTTTGATTTATTGCTCTGTTTGCCAGCAATTTAGAACTCATGTACAATTACAAACGTAACCAAGATACCTGAACCACACACCAGTTGTATTAAAAAGGAACAGCTCTCAACAGTACAGAGGAAGACGAACAGAATCAGACGGAGCGGTACATGCAGTTAGAAGTGATCTACATATACAGCCGTGGCCGGACATTTAGACTACAAAACTTTGAATTTATTCTGTTAAGACAAAATGTACAGAAAATGTCAACGTGTTTCTTTTCTGTAAACTAATCGTAGAAAACATTCAAGAGAAAACATTCTGCTTATCAAATACAATCAATCATTCAGACATTGACAGGCAGGACATTTCCCTACATCGAACATGTTCCCGTAAGGTTATGACGTTATAGATTTAGCTTTGCAGTAGGATCAAATAACAGACATAATCAACAAGATTCTGCTTCATTTACACCATGTCAAAAATTAAATAAAGAACAAGAGTAAATAAATTATCTACAGAATAAGTGCAATAATGCTGACATAGATTCTTTTCTAATCTTCGTTCTCACCACAGTATTAATCCACATATTACAAGTCTTTAGGGTAAATGTTCCACCGGTACTACAGGTTGTTTCAGGCATTTTCACGAGAGCAAATGTAACTAATAGAAACCAATCTGCCAGACCAATTGAGCCTCATTCACTCCAATTCAATTCCAAAAGGCATGACATCAATGATAATCACTTACCGATGAGAAGCCACGTTGAGTAAAGTTGCATAAAAATGCTTAATATTAGGGCGACTGAAGTTTCCATGACCGTTCCATATTAAGCGTGTATTCATCAGAACACTGAAGCATTAAGGCCTCTAGACAAGGAGTGATCTTACAGGTTGGCTACATGTCACACAGAGAGATGGTCTCATCACATCTGTGTGATTTCAGATTTGAGGGCATATCTACAGGCGACATAAGTCATTTCCTGTCACATTGTGAGAGCTTTGACGCAGTAGGTCTTTGGTTAGGCATCTGACATTCTGGACAACCACAGATTTAACCACATTTTTTCACGACGGACTGGGACGACCAAGAGCACACAGTGTGCAGGGTCCCTCAGGATCTACCCTGAAGGACCCTGCACACTGTCTCGGTGGGGCACACACAGCCAGTACAGAATAGAGTGTGAAAGGAATTCAGGAAATGAGCAACAACTCAAACCAAGAAAAAGCTGCTCTCAGTGGTGGTGTGGGAACTTCAACACAAACATCCTTCAAAGAAACACAATAAAGTGTCCATAACATGCTCATCATCAGCTGGTACGATCTGTTATTATGTATACCAAAAGACAGCAAACGGGACAAGGACAAAAGAGTTGGGTGGGGTAAAAGCAACTCAAGTAAAGAAAGAAGACAGACATGTGGCCGACAGGAAGTCCTTTGACCCAGGGGGGCAGGAGAGGTTTGGCAAAGTACCTGTGAAGCAACGCTCCTCTGTGGCAGCTCACATTACTGATTAACAAACATATATTTGCATAAAAAGACCCAAAGAAAACATTGACCACAGCTGCATGTGCAATTAGAAAGGGAATCTGATTTTGATTCACAAAGTTTATATTGTAAAATAGAGTATTATGGTCCATGTTATTACAGAACTTTGATCATATGAGAATGAAGTCATAGTATATGGGGGAAAAGAAATAATTGCGAAAAAATCATTGTGTGAATAAAGTTGTAATTGTACTAGAAAAGGTCAGGATATTGTGATAAGAGAATAACGTGGACTATTTTGAGAATAGCTTTGTAATGTATTTTCTCTTACTCCACTGTAGTAAATAGAGAACAGTATACAAGGATGAGAATGAGAATGAGAAGTGTTTACGATTCATTCACATATTTAAGAATAATGTAATTAAACCATGGACATGCTCTTCATCCAATAATTACATATACTTGTTTTAAAAAGTTGATTGTTTTCAATTGTTTTGTTTTAAAAAATACGACTTAATCATGATGTTTTCTTGCAAAATTATACTTACTAAAATTATGAAAATTACATTACAAATGTCTTGTAAACTGACCTTTTCACGGTTTGTAAATTCATAACTTTTTCCTCATAAAATTACAAGTTTGTGTGCAATTACTGAGCAATGACTAACTTTTTCATGAACCATTAAAGCTTCATCTTGTAAAATATTTGTATAATATGACTAATTATGTAAGAGGATTTCATAATTAATCATTTTAATATTGTGACTCATGAAATTACAACTTTTTATTCATAACAATGTGATCTTTCTCTAAATCTTGTTTTCAGATTTGTCCCAGTGCAAACATGAAGGGTGTGTTTTAAGCAGGTTATTATCAGTAGCCATTTTCTTATTAAATAGATTATGATACTCTACTCCTTCTATACAGATTAATTTCATTTTAAATAGTTAGTTAGTAATTTCATGGGTTAGATATATAACATCTGCGTAGACTATTTACAGTGAGAAATCTAAACATTATAATTGCAGTGGCACTCATTGCTTTAATAGAGCTGGTATATTTCCAGTTCAGTGATGAAGTGAACCAATCTTATTATACTGCGTGTGATATGGCTCCTCCTCTGCTCTCATCCCACAAGACATCAGTGTAAAAACACAATGATGGGCTGGATGTCCATCCTACCTTTAAAGGAGAAATCCACCTGAAAACTCCTTTGTTTACTGTATTCTTATTACATCTGGGAATACAGGAAATGATCCGAAATATATTTAGAGTGCAGCAGAACATTTGTCATCAACCTACATGTCACTAATCACTAAACAACTCCAATGCTCTGAAGAGAGCATTGCAGTATGGAAGTATCAGGGGTGGAGACAAACAGCCCAATCTAGCTCCATCACCAATTTCACTTCCCATCTGAAAGAGTTAGATTCACCATGTAATAACACCTTTCTTTTTAAAATCTGTTGGGCTGGTACCATTTAGAGGACGGTTGAGGACACCTGCAGACAGAGTGCATCCTAACTCCCACTCTGCTCCACCTCTCGGCCTTCAGGCTGACTCTCCTCTGACGCCACTTCATCCTCCAGCTGTGTTTGCACCTGCACAGAAGACTCCTGAAGACTCTCTGGTACGACAACACCTGCAGTGTGTGAGTCCTCCTCGGGCGCAGGAGGAGAGGCGGGGGGCTGGATGCTACCGCTGGGAGGGGTACTCTCCTCCCTAAGAGGGGTACTCGCCTCCCTGGTTGTCTCCTCAGCTGGGCCGATGGAGCTGGTTTCACTAAAGGAGTCGGAGCCCGCCCCTGAGCGCCGGAACAACCTCTGACCTGCGAGGACAAAGTCAAGACAGGAAGTGCACAAGCTGAGTGGGATGTCAGTCTACGTGCCGAGGTGGCCTGGCTTGCATTGAGTTGGGACCTCAGTGAGGTGTGGACACAATCAGAACAATTGATCAAATGTTGACACATTTTTTAGCTTATTTTCCTTAGCTTATTGATGTTTAGTCCCAAGAACAAAATTTCAGGAGGGAGTAAACCTCCAGTACAGAGAGAATAAAAGCCATACAGAGATATTACAACTGACTAGCGCTAGCATGTTCCAAGTTAGTCGTTAGCTGGCCAGCGACAGCAGTTTACCAAATAACCCTGCAAGTAGTATAGAAGCACATATTGTGGATTCTTCTCTCTGTTCCACTGTCCGGTGGGAGCGGGATTTATAGATATTTAACAACATTTATTTTGAATACTAAGCTGTGAATGTAACTGCACAGATGTTTATAAACATACTTCCAGTGGCTCACAGAGCACACGTATAATCCCTTCCTGTACTCAGAGCTCAGTCTGGGGGACCAAAGACCTACCTGGTTGTTTCTTTGAGGAGGAGGTGGGACTCTCTTGCAGGGACGGCCTACCTGGCTGGGCCTTGGTGGAGTAAGTCGTCTCTGTGGAGTCCAGGGAACCTATGGAGACACAACATTCACATGTTATACACTAATACTGACAAATATTCACATACTTTGATGTGTACTTTTTAGAAGAGCTTATTAGCATAATACATACAGTGCTGTGGTTATAGCCTTGTATGTACAGTGGCAACACATATCAAACAAAAGGACAGTGAACATTTCTGTACATTCAGTAGGTTCTGAATCATATGCATATTTTAGACTTGTGTGTTTGAACTGTCATGATTTTGGGACAGCAGTCATTCTACAACTACAATGATATTCATGTGACATCGGACCTTGCATTTTGGATTAGCATCAAGCTCCTTTTTGGTTGAGTTGCGCCTCAAATTCATCCAAAGCTACACCTGATGTGACATTTAGTGACTCTGGAGTCTAGAACGGTCACCATACGAGGACACTCTGTACCTGCAGCCAAGTTGAAGGTCCTGCCCTTAATGGAGCTTTGAAATGGAGAGAACCAGTTCAACACAGAGCCAACCAGAGGCAGCTGTCTCAGCATTCCCTACACAGACACACAGGAAGTCAAACAGTTCATGGGTTGCTATTATACTCACATGTCAACAGTCACACACACAATTAATGAAACAAGAGTTCTGAGAACTCCTTACCCCAAAGTACTAACTAACTTCCAACGAAACACACAAACACACACCTCTTCAATGAGTTTCTCCTCATTGGCCTGTTGCAGCTGCAGCTCTGCCTCTAGAATGCCTTTCCTCACCACCTCTGTCATGTTCTCCAGGAGCTACAGAGGAAAAAGTCATTACAATTTAGACATTTCAGAAGAGAACGGTGCAGGGATGGCATACATTTGTATCCAACAGGATGTTAGCATCGCTCTGGTTCACTCGACATACCACTTTCATCAGTTTTGAAGCGTGAATGCAATCAGAAGTAAAAAGCTAACGTTAGGCTATAAAAGGAAATACACCACGGTCACATGACTTCATGTCACCACCAAGTAGCTAAAGGTGGACTAGTGTTTATGTATTTAAGTCTAAAAGTAATAATTTATTGAAAAACGATTTTTTATTTTTATTTGTTGGCATTTAGCCTTTCAAAAAAATACATTTTCACAAAAGGTAGAACGCTCCTGTACTAACGGGGCGGTTTAGGAGAAATCTAACAGCGCCATAAATGACATTTATATAACCACAATAAAATAAAATCATAAGTTTATATTGTTTGGTGTGATAAGATATAACTACAAACATTCTAAGCTTCATTCAAAAACCTCAGTAGAAGCTATGAAATACATAATATAATGATTCATGAGGATTAAAGGGTGTACATTTCCATCATTTAATACATTTGGCCAAAGCAATGGTCTTAAATTATGCTGTCTGTCAAACCTTTTTTTAATGAATGGATAAATAAAAATTGTGGCAGAACAAATGAATGTAAGAAAATATTGATGACATTTGTACATAGGGTTTAAGTACAGATTTGTGCAGAGTCAACATCATCACTGCTCTACAGTGAACAGATTAATGGAATGGATATTTTTATATTCATTTCAAATGAACCTAAAAATGGCTTAATCTCACAGCCAAGTGTGTGTTGTAGTTGTTTAAGCTCGTAAAATAAGCTTAGGCCTAATTTGAAAACACTTCTGGAGTTCTTCTAATATTTAATCATAATGGAGTATAAATAATCGGGGTTGGAGAGATTTATTAATTCTTTCATACGTTTCATTATTTAAAGATGGGGTATAACTAATCAAATTACCGTCACCATTCCAGTTATAGCTCGTTAAAATTAATTAATTATGAAAAGCACTTTGTCAGTATTAGTGGGAGGTTACTGCTTGAATGTACACTATTCATTCAATCTTTGACCTGCAAGTATCCTAGAACTGGATGATATAGCAGTTACCCTTCCGCTCTCCTCTATGTCCCTCCCAAGAGCAGCTACTGTGTTCACCAGCTCTGAAACGTCAACGTCCTCGGTCACCATGCCAACAAAGATACAGTCCTCCTCCGTCCCAAACTCAGGGCCTGGGGAGAGAGGAGATGGAAAAGATAAATACTGAGGTACATCTTTCACAGGCATCTCAGATGTGAAGAGATGTTACTAACCAGTGGAAAAGATGATGTCAGTGTCAAGGTCTTGTAGTTTCCTTAGCAGCTCGCTGTTGATTTTCTCCAGCTCCTGCTTCCTCCTGCTCTCATCTATTCCTTCAGCCTGAGGCTCGTACCTGAACCAAACATTTCAGTTTGAGTCACACTGAACTTCAATAGTCATTCAGACACATGTGTTCCTTATGGCTTCACTCTGGCATGGCAGGACTGGTCCACAATGCTCTCATCAGGGCCAAAATAGAGCATTTCACGATTCAGCATGTTTTCTGGTAATTCGATGAATAAACAGTCTACAAGTATTAACCACAAGGTAGAGCCTTTTCGGTTTTCTCCTGTGTGAATTGAATACTAAACAAATGTACAGAGCATTTTCTCAATTAATTAAGAAAATCATATTCCCAGGCATATACTCACTATGTTTACACACAAGCGCTTGTGTGTAAACTAAATACAGGTAATGTCTATCCACTCTCACCGGACAGCACCGAGGCCAGGCCAGCTCAGCTCCTCTATGTATCTGAGCGAGGGAGAGCGTCGGTGGGTTTCCTCTTTGAAGTCCTGTCTCAGGCACATTGTGGAGCACATCACAGGCACCAGCTCCGACAGCTTCTCCATCAGATCCTCAACGTTCTCCTCTTGGGTCCCCAGAACTGGGCCGGAGAGAGAAAGTCACAGTCAGCGATGTTTTCATCAAACACATCAAGCAGAGTGTCTTGCTTCTGTCTGTGTTCATGTTACCTGCAGCAGTCAGGAGGGGACTGAAGCGAACACATGTACCCTCATCCTCCAGCTCCACCACATCTAACCCACTGGTGGGAACCAGCTGAAGCAGCTCTTCACCCAGCTACAACCAGGACAATATAAAAGGGAAAACATCAATGCTGTGGTTGATGAGAACACTCAAATAAAAAGTTAGAACTGAACCAATTTAGCTTTTTGTTATAGGACAAAAGTATTCCTGTCAAACGGCTAACATCCATAAATCCATAGCAATGACCAGTGTGAGCTTCAAAGTGCATGCTTTATTCATGTTCATAAATAGTTTCATTATGCATGCTATTTCTGACTGCAACAAGTTAAGCACCTGGTGAGCTATGTGCATCAGTTTTTGTTCTGGCATCAAAGAAATATTTAACAGATCTTTCAGCCTGCAGATGTTTGATCCAGACAACCAACAATCAAAACCACATCACAAAACCATTACATATCCAGAGAGAGATGGAAATCATGTTAACACATAGAAACAGAGTTAGAATCGGGTGGCACTGATTTCATCCTGATACTCTTTTGTTTAACACGGTTATAAATAATCAGTGCACTGGAGCCACATATTCAGTAGCTGTTGGTGTCCAACTAGTCCAGTTTATTTTTCAGAGGTTGGGAATGAGGTTGAGTTTGTAGTTTGCAGGTTATGAAACCAAAATGAGGCTAAAAAAACAAAGAACTGGAGAGTTGGTGATAACTCACCGGGAGTGACTTCATTCACATTTAAAAAAGGTGCAATGTGTAATGCCTAGCCACCTGCCCCAAACAAATAGAGAATTGTTGTATTCAACAGGAGGTTAGCACCACACTGGTTCCCAACACAAACAGCCAATGAGATTTGTACATTTCATTTTAGACTATTGCAGAGAATGATCCCCTGTGGCAAACAAATGTGTATAATACTTACAAGTTTCGTTCTGCAAGATAATCTTCACAAATGAACACCTTTATGATGTTTGAAGCGTGAATACAATCAGCAGAAGTAAACAGCTAAGGTCAGGCTATAAAAGGAAGGACACCACGGTCACATGACTTCATTTCACCATCACTAAGCTACAAGAGGACATTCAGTCGTCTCATTGACACTTTAAGACACATACAAGCTTCTAAAGTCAGCAGAGGGGTGTTTACTGATCTATTTTACATCAGAGAACTAACCAAAAACACATTGACTAACTCTATAGGGATAAGCCTTTTCAAAAAGTCAATAGTTCTCTCAGTTCCAAATGAGTAAAAATCCGGAGTATTGATGCGGTCCGGAGTTAATGGTTCTGCTATTGGTACTTTAGAAGTTCTGGAGTGAGACGTCCTCTTCTTAGACCTCTCTCTCAGTACAGCGTGAGACTCACACAATGGCACAAAGAGGAGGAGACAAAGATCCAAAGTGTGGGTACATTTGACTCCAGTAGATGTTGAGAACTCTTGTTGTCACAAATGCATTAAAAGAGCGCTAACACCAGCTGTTCATCACAACATTTGGCCAACAAGCAGAACACAGATCTGAAGAAATGCACAATTTTGGCAAGCAGCCATCCGTCCTCGTCCACTGCAGGTAAGGTTAGCGATGCCATACGAAGTTTGACCAGAAGAACAGGCATGGAAATGAAAGCTAATCACTGAGCTAACTGTTTAGCTGAGAATGTATTTGAAAGATGTTGGAACTTCTTATGTTGCTGCTCAAGAAAGACGATTTGTTTGAATACAAGAATAATACAGAAATGTTGTATTTTCCTAATTGTCACAAAATAATCAAATAGAACCGATGAGATAAGCAGAATCAAGTATCGATAAAATCCTAACGACACCCATCCATCCCTAGTCCTGTCATTTAAATGAAAATATGAATTATTGCAGCTTTGAGGAGGAGACGACACTCACCCATCTGTTGAAGGAATCGAGCACCTCTTTTTCCCCAGCACAGTAAGCTTCCACTGAGCCCACACTGGATGCTATTAACACAAAAAGGAAAATGGTGACTAAAGTAAGAATGCAACAATGCACTGTGATTATTTTTTGTTTAGTGTGAGATTATCCTGATTTGATCTCAGTAACCTCTACATTTCATTCCAATCTTTGGACATGAAAGTTTTGGAGAAGTATATGTAACACAATGAAAAAGCTTTAAACGGTCCACTTTCCAGAGCTTTCAAGCATTTCTAAGCTGAAGACTACCAGACTCGACATGCAGACTGGAGGAGTCGGGGCTCGAACTACTGACGTTCCATTTAATTCAGAACCCCCTCTCTCTGAGCCAAAGTTGTCACACAGAAATAACAACCTTTTTCTACTTTGTGTAAGATCGGGACAGACAGGACAATCAGCATTATGTGATATCATGTGACTGATGTTCCATACTTGGTCATGTGATGACCACAAAGCTGATGATGTCCATAAGACCTGACTGAAAACTAGTAAATGGACCTTATTACACAAATCCCCCTTGAGGTTGTAACAGCTAACATGACAATAAATAAGGTCACCATCGACATCCTATCCTGTAGTACATCACTGTTTCTGATTGACAAACAGTCTTTATGAAGATTGGCTCAGACATTATTTTGGGTCCAGGGAGTGTGAACCTTACCAGAACTCATTTCCTGGGAAAACCTGAAAAGCACCACAGGAGAGCTGAGTTCATCCTCCACCTGTTGGACACACAAAGACAAGGTGAACATCTGAGACTCGGGGATTGTTATCTACTTAACCAGTGATCTGCTGTCTGACATGCAAAACAACTACCATCAGTTAAAAGGATGCGATGTTACTATGGATTTAAGATGTTGCTTTGTGTAAATGCCTACTGAAGCTACTACATGTAATGTCCGTGGTGATTGTAACTGTATGACACACACCTTTCTTGTTTGATTTTTCAAACTGGTCATTATGGAAGTGATGGAGTCCTTGCCTCTCAGTGGTATGGAGCAGCCAAAACCAAAGCTACAGCTCCAGTTCAGAAGATTTGGTTGACATACGTTTTAGTATGAACTAGTAGTAACTACTCTATTATCACTGGAAAATATTACATATACAATATAGCAAGTCTTCAAACTATGCACCCAGGCCACTGATGCAGGCAGCACCTGGACAGGTCTGTGTTTTTTACTGTCACCCAGAGTTGGTGTCACCTGTTCAGCACTAACTTGTTTTTTTGGGTCAAATTGTGTTATGCTATGCCATTTAACCAGAATACAATTCAGCAAACAAATAATCCCAGTGTAGTTGCATGTGGTGCATTTCTGAACCAGACAGGTAATAAACCACAGTGAAGCCCATTGTTGATGATATCCAGGTGAAAGGTTAAGGCAAGCATCATGCCTGGGTGTGGTGAGATGAAGACCAGTATGTCTCAGGTGTTTATAAGAGGGTCATGAATAATCCACAAGCATATGTGGTGTTGTCAATTTAGAAAACCAGAATGACTGTAGTATATTTAATCCATAAATAGACAAATGGCTCTGCACCCTGGACAGGTGTCAAGGCTTCAACATACTTCAGGCCAAGTGTCTGAATCACACCCTGGCATCGGTTGGCCAGGTGTATGGAGCTGTAAAAGAAGGTTGAATTTGAACTGCTTTCTTTTTCATTCTTCACACTACCACAACTGCTATTGTCACCATTTGTTTGAAGGTATACATTCCTTGAATGCCTTCAACTAGAGACTGCCAGGAAATGTGTGCGGTTATCCCCTTTCGAACCATTTATCCCAGCTTGCCCTTCTCTATAATGCATTCTTTTCACCCTGCCTTCAAGTGTGGCTACACGGAAGAGGTCGTAGCACTTTTCCCCTTGGATGTGGAGAGCGGACACATTGTGACCGAGTTTATTTGAATCATACTGAGGGTTTTAATTCATCCATTAGAGTAGACAAACTATTGGTGGGCTGAAGGGTTTCCTCTTTCAGTGGAGGACCCAGAGACCAGAGGGGTCAAATCAGGGTTAAATCAGAACTGGAATCAAAATATAACCACAGGAGAAAACCAGCATTAGATGAAGCAACACACTAAGACAGAACCCAGGAGTTCTGTCGGAGCAACGGGCACTGTGGTGACTGTGGCTCAGTGGTGAGCAGGGTCGTCCTTCAATCAGAGCATCGGCGATTCGATCCCCGGCTCCGCTAGCCCATGTTGATGTATGCATGTTAGTTACTGCTGATGTGCAGGTGGCAAGTAGTGTGTAAGTAGCTTTGAGTGGTCTGAAGACTAGAAAAGTGCTAAATAAGTACAGATCCATTTACAACTAAAACGGATTTGGGTCCACACCAGCCTAATACATGCAACCAGTCAGATTTTTTGCAACCAGTCAGATTTTTTTCAACCAAGCAGGAAGAAGAGACATCAGCTCAGACAAAGAACTGTTGAGCAAGAAAACAGCAAACAAAAGACCACCAGATGGGATGCCTCTACTTGTGTTATGACTTGTGCAAACACTATGACTGTGTTGCTCAAACAGAAGACAAGTAAAGGTCATAGTTAACACGCTATGACATCCTAACTATGATAAAAAGTGCGTCTTTTTAACCACGCCAGAATCACGACCGTCTCAACACAATTGAGGTTAGTCTTAGACCAGATACCGGTGATCTTTAAAATAGTTGTTACTTCAAACTAGAGTACCGGTACAGAGAATTGCCATGGATTCCATGGTCCTGGTCTACTACAACATTCACTGCTAAGGATTAGCTGTACAAACAAAACACAACCCACAGTACTGCATAGACAGAGAATGAGTTCATTTTAGCAGAATTAACTGTATTTGAAGTCAGCTGAAAGCCACTATAGGTTGCTTTGGACTTCAACATGTAAGGAGCATTCATTAACAGCATTGGTCCTTCAAGGGGAAAGAACCAATTGAGGTAGTTAGGGCATCAGATGAGGTTAACCCCAAGACCCCTCTTTGTAGTGTGGGAGGAGACCCAGGGAAGGCCTACAACACACTGGAGGGACTGTACAGTATATCCCAACAGGCATTGGAACACCTCCATGAGATGAAGGACCTGCTGCCACGTGTCCAAGATAAGCAGTGAAAAATGGATGGGTTTAGACTAAATGGTCAGTGAAGGTATCTGAACAGTAACTACATAAAGCCTTTAAACAAGACTAAGAATCTGTAACCCCGCTAGCAGTCAAGGTAATATGGTAACATAAATGACATGTGTTACGTGTGCTAATGTTTGGACATTTGGTAATAAACCAAAAGTATTGGACAGAATTACATTTTGACCAGATAATTCAATTTATCCAGTTGGGAAAATACTCTGCTGTACTCAATGTACATGTATGTGGTTAGAAGCAGCTCCAACTTCATTATCATATATGTTGATGACACAGTAGTGTGTCATCAACAATTCAAAGAAAGCCTACCTAGAAGAAGTAGCCATCCCTATGGTGCTAGGCCAACAACCACCTGCTGAACGTTAGCAAAACCTAAAAACTGTCTGTGGCTTTTAGGAGTAAACAGCAGAAGAGCTACACATTTTTTATTTATTTTTTACCTGTATTTTAGTTATTCTTATTTATTTATTTTTAGCTTTTAGGATGTTCTAATTATGTGAAGTGTCTTTGAGTATCATGAAAAGCGCTATATAAATTCAATGCATTATTATTATTATTATTATTATTATTATCCCTACTCCCTGGGGCATGGGGGCGGCACTTTCAGGTACCTGGGAGTCCTGTCACAGATAATCTGATATGTCCACATATTAGCTTGAGAAAAACCTCTTCAACCTGTTCATACCCAGCAATAACATGCATCTCGGTTGATCCTGTCACAAGTGGACAGCATTGAGGACTTGATAGCACTGCAAGTGAATGTGTCCTAAGAAAGACTACTCAACAGCCAAGCTGTTGAGTAGTCTTTCCAGGTGGGATTTCTTCATTATCTTTTTCTGTTAATTAGACTTGGCACAGGAAGTGCATTTCCGCTTCATCTTCTTTGGCTTTACTGGCATCTTAAATGTAAAGAGCATTGTTGCCTCACACCGGTTAACTTTGATTAACCCAGCGGGCTAAACAAAAACATATTTAGCAAACGGAAATTATGAAAATGTTTGCTTGAATACAGAGCTGGGAAGTACGATCCGATCACAAAGTGCAGACACATTGAAATACCAGGTACAAGTAGTCGTACCATACTACAAGACGCATGTTAATGCCTAGTATGTTCAGGGCGTCCTGTGTGGTCCACATCCTAAACTATTTCGGAAGAAGTGACTTAACTCAACCTATTTTCAGCCAATAGAGACCCCAAAATTGCTGAGCTGATGTGAGTGAAGGAAAATGGTCAGGAGTTGAAGTAGGAAGTAGAAAGAAAGAACAAGAAAAGAAGGGAGGAGAAAGGGGAAGGGGGAGTAAGGAGACAGGCAGAGGCTTGGTCCCACCTACAATAGAGAGCATGAGAGAGCCCAGAACGTCCCGCAGTGAAGCCCCGGAGATGGGCGGGATCGGCGACGCCACGGCCTGGAACCAAGGCAATCCACACTGACTAGAACTACAGCTATACACCCACACACAGCAACAGATTCAGACATGGACCTGTGAGCTCATACACAGTCACATCTTACTAACACACAGGTACTTTAAACTCAAACTGTAGCATCTTCACAGAGAATGCTGCTGACCATGACCAAACTGAATGTGGATGCAGTATTTGCCTTTAGTGTATGGCAGTGAACAATCCTTTAAGCAAAGTCTGAGACTTTCACTGTCAACACAACTCTGGTTTTACCTCGACAAGAGAGATCCCTTTCTGAAACACATCCTATCGACACATATGGATGTTGTCTTTGAACATCTGGAGGCCATTTCTTCATGTGATACATGTTATTTATGAATAGATGGAGAGGCGTCGATGTCAATATATGTTTGAATTTCATGTGGGTGGGGATATCATAAGTTGTGCCAAAATCTAATCAGGTCATCCAGTAAATATAAAAGGTCTACACAGAGACAACGGCTCTAGTTTCATGGTGGTGGCGAAAAGGTACGGCTAAATGCTTTTATTTGGTCATATTTCTAAAGTATTTAACGTCTATATGGTTTCAATAACTAATGCATTTAACAAAGTTTTGATTTACCTACTCAAGATAATATAAGGTGATGTGGAAATGGCAGTATAAATGTACAGGAATGTTCATTTATGCACAAACTCCCTCTTCTAGAGATGAGACCTAGTGTGAACTGAAACTAGAAGCCACAATCAGATATCAGCACATATCTGAGAATCTCCTTATGATGACTGTCATTTCAAAATATATTTGTGTGGCAAATCTATACTTCAATGGCAAACTGTAGCAAATCATACCTGAAATGTCCTAGTTTAGAGTTAAGATGACCCGTTTCCTTTTTCAAATCCCAGGTATGTAGCAGTAATCAAATGCATTTAGAGGCGTGCTGTGAATAGGTGACTGCAGCACTATCACTTACACAATGGGGCTCTATTTTTACTGAGGCATAATGCAAAGTTTAGGGATATTGGATATTTTTTGGTGAGTTACAATCAGTAACTGCACATATTGTTATAATTTCCCTAAAATGGGGTATTGCTGCATTGGTACTGTCTTCCTGTGCATGTTCTCACAAAAACTATTAAGGTAAACAATCTGCTGTTATTCATGGATGAACACCTACCGAGGTTTTTATGGAGGCCAGAGCTTTTAGCTTCTGCAGGAGTTGCTCGCTCTGAAGGGAAGAGAGAGAGAGAAAGAGAAAGAAGGAGAGAGAAAAAGAGAAAAGAAAAGGTGAAACAACTGACTTTCCACATCTACCAAAGAAAAGAATGATTGTATTGCATCTACCAAAGAAAAGAATGATTGTATTGCTCAACTCCATAATAGGACACCTGAACATATTTACAGAAATGTAAAAAGGGCAGTTGGTGGTTAATTCAATTCAATTCAGTTTATTTTGTTAAGGGGGAGTTAAGAGATGCTCACCAGAGCGGTGGCATGTCTGATCTTCTGGACAATTCCACTATGACCGAGGTACTGCAGTGAGAGCCAGAGAGGCAGCGCTCGCAGCTTTGCCACCGGCTGGCTGGAGGTCAAACCTGCTGCTAGAGACTGAGACACAAAACAGAGACACAGAGCAGCGAGTCATCGAACTATAAAGCAAGGAATCCGTGTATGTGTGTGTGTGCGTGTGTGTGCGTGTGCGCTCTGCATATCTCGAGAACTTTTCATCTAATCTACTTGCCACTTGGCAGGTGTATTGCTGGGGACCCAAGGACGTGCATTGTCAAGGTTGGTGCCATCTGGACAGGTGACACGTTCAAAATGAATGAACCTTTAACAAACAGATAGCGCTTTGTGTAGCAGTAGGGGCGGGGCTTCAGGGCTCTGCCGACTTAAGGTGGAGAGACACTGGATCTGTTGACATATGTCAAGTTGACGGATCCTTGATCCGGCCATGCGTTGCATGATGGATACAGCTCACCGAGTGGATTGACCATTCCCTGCATCTGAGTTTGTATGAATCATAACTCAACCTCAACTTTATGCAAATTAGGTATGTCCATCCCAACGCACCACGCTCACGACACTCAGATCAAACGGTCAAGCAGCTGTTCAAACATGAGTCAAGATGCTGTCACTGGATTGCCTATTCTGGCCTTAAATGAGTTCAGAAACATATATTAGTTACTGTTTAGCTGTGAAATGACAAAGTTAGTGACCACCACATTAAAAACAGTCAAGCCAAAACCAAGCCTCGCCCACTGGCCGGAGCAAACTACACCAAAAATCAGAACATGTGGGTTCAGGCACGCCTTTCTGTTTGTTTACTGGAGCGAATATCCACCAAGAGTTGAGCAGGACCTTGTGCAGCAGACCTTTACAGTCTCTTTCACTTTGGTCTGCTGGATTCACTAACTGGACAACCAACGAGTGTTCAAGGAGGCCAAAAAGACAAGAAGTCACAGCATCATATTGCGTCACATCTTTGAGATACAACACGTACTCTGCACTCAGCCAAATGCCCAATAGCCGGTGCACAATCAGAACATGAGGATAATTGTTTAGTTCGACTGAGGCATCTGCAGTGGGCCTTGGGTCAGCACAAAAAACACCACAAGCACACTTCTAAGGGCCAAGCAAACAGGCATGGCACTATGTCAGAGAAAGATAAAGACAGTGTCATAGAGAGCTGAACAGAATACCACTAATGGAATCTTAAGAACAAATCTTAACTTGGGTACTTAAAGTTAAAATCAGTGTGAGTTTGACTGTAAGCAGAAAATAAGATCAGACAACCAAAAACTGCCACAAACCCCCAGAAACATGCATGACTGGTCAATCAATTTGTATGAAAAGAGAAGAGCCTACCATTGCTGGGTCTTCATGTCTGTAGAGGGTGACAGCAGTAACAGCAGGGAGTCCCAACCACTGACCTGGGGTCAGTGTCATACTGTCACTCCTGCTGGCTGCCTGCAGGGAAAAGTTCACAGATAACAATAGAAGGGCAACATAAGATGGCTTTGCCTGGGTATCTCGCTCAAATATTCAAAATGATGTTACATTACACTACTATATTTCAGTTATGATCTTTGTGACATTGCTGGCTTCATTAATCTGTAATAGTGATGCGTTTTAGTTTTGTCGTAAGCTGCCACAGCGATGGGTTCTGAAATTAATTTTGCAGCATGATGGAACATTTTCAAATTTGATCAGGTTTCTCTTCAAACAATATTCACATGCCCATGTGTTTGTGAAAATAGTTTTTGGTCCCTGTCCCATCTGTCCATATTGGCTTCCTAATGCAATTCCAATGTGAGTAATGGAGGACAAACTCCACAGTCTTGGTTAGTGTTTGTGGATCAGGATCAACAATTAAGACCAATAAACCTTTCAAGGAACATGTAGCATGTCGCTATTATTGTAAGATAGACTTATACAAATGTGAACCTATCCTTTAATTAATGAGCATGGCAAATGTGTATGTATCTATTTGTGCCTTTAGGTTGTGGCTGTAACATTAGCTTACCATGATAGCAGAGGTGACCTGACCCAGAGCCAGGGTCGCCAGGTTGACCCTAAAGAAGAAAACACAACACAAGGTGAACGTTACACAGCTTTTCTGACAGAAGACTTGTGTACACCAGCATCTCAACAGAAATACTAATATATTAGACAGCAATGTCTCCTCTATTCACACAATGGCTCCCTTTTGAAAGTCTGTATTTGGGCGAATCCACAGTAAAAAGCATTTAACATAATCATCTTAACATTAATATCATAATCCAGGTCATATCCATAACATCCAATACTCTTATGGAGCGCAAAGCAAGGTTTTGGAGAGCAGGCAGATGCGCGTGCCCTCAATACTCTCAGTATTCATAAATACTCTCAGTATTCATGAATACTGAGAGTATTTCACAGAGTTAATGTTAGAAATGAGGTGCATAAATTACAACCTTATAGTGCACAAAGTAAAAATAATTGACTCACCCCTCCACATGGAGCCACATGCTGTACTGATCACACAGGTCCTTCAGACGAGCCAACTTGTCTG